>NW_025871899.1:2387-13138 GCF_002878395.1 Capsicum annuum
CTGCTTTCGTCGATAATAGGGAAATTCCAAAATCCAAAATCCTGAGACGGGTTTCGAAGAACTCGTCGTTTTTCGATGGGTGAGGCGGCGGTTGGTGGTTTTGCTGCCTTCTCTGGCGGTAACGGGGGTTACGGTGTTGGGCTTCGCTGGAGGGGATGAGGAGGACGAGGGGTGATTATCGTGGTGGTGTTGGAGCGGCTGATGGCGCGGAGGAGGCGCGCTGGTGCTGCGGTGGAGGCTGGTTGGAGCGGCGTTGGAGTTGCTTTCTTCTCTGGTCGACGGCGACGACGACGTGGAGGGAGGCGGACTGTTTCGCCGGCGACGGAGGCTTTCTCTGGTTTGTTGGGGCGTAGACGTTGGTTTCGAAGGGAGGAAGACGGTGATGACGATGTTATTGCTGCCGTCGTTGGTCGAACGGAGAGAGAGAGAGGGTAGAGAGAGGGCTGATTTTTTGTATATTCCTCCAGCCCTCTGTTTCGTATGTGAGTGTGTGTCCGTGAGTTGTTTTTTTTTTTTTTCTATTGTAGTGGTCAGATGTATATAGAATGTGGGGGGTATGGTAGGGTAGTGGTGAGGTGGGGTAGAGTTTGTTAGGATAGGATAGGTAGGTGTTGTTTTTTAATTGGAGGGATAAGGGTTAGGTGTCTATTTTTGTTTGGGTAGGTTGCTAGTAAGACAAAATTAGTTAGGGGATTGTTATTTTTGTTATTTGTGGAGGGATTATCACACGGGTAAGGGTATACGGTAGGATAAGGTAAAAAAAAAGGGGTAAAACGACATCGGGGAGGGACAAAATTAGGTGTGTATGTATAATTGGACCGGACCTCTCTATTAGAATTAATCAATTCAGATTCATTGTACAATCCCTTGTAAAAAATGTTTACCAATCCGTTTCAATCAACACCTTAAAATATAAAATATGTTGTATAATATTAGTGCAAAAGCTTTGAATCTCACTGACTTATCATCAGATTACAAGAATCGTTCATATATATAACAAATTTCGAACATATGCCTATATATAATATCACATCAATTTCGATTTTAGCTATTCTCCCATTTGCTTGATCCTCACATAGTTGAGTTAAGAGAAGACAGTAGTAATATAGCCAGCCACACAAATTTATATATCTTAGTAATGAAAATAAGACTAGAGAGTTTTTGCAATACTAGGATACTGGACTAACAAAAACATAGCAATGGCAACGTTGGACAAGTACGAATTACTGGTATAGAAAGATATTTGTAACTCTTCGAGCCATTCGAATACCTCCTCAACTAAAACCAAAGAAGGTGTGAGAGGCGGCTGGCTGGCTATAGATAGTTTTAGGCTGGGTAAAGGACACCAACTTTATACACAAGTTTAAGTGTCTACTTGTGCGCCAAGTTAAAAGGACACGTTTATGTATTATGCCAAAAACGTAACACCATAAACAAATATAGGAAAATGAATTGAATTAAGAATTTCCAACTTGATAACAAATGCAAAATTAAGAAAGTTGGAAAGCAAAGTGCTAACAGAAACAATGTGATATCCATGACAACAATGGACTGTACCTATAACCTGTGTTGCTGGGACTCTTCAAAAATGTCAGCGAGTGCTTGTCCGATTCGCCAAAAGTAGTGTATTTTTGGAGAATCCGATACGGGTGCAGCATCAAAAGTGAAGACTCCGCGCAACTTAGCCTCTATAACCAAGAACTCTGCATACTACAAACAGACTTCAGGTAAAACCAATCTAGCAACAGATCTTCAAATGACCGTCTTCTGTTCCAACGACAAAGAGCCTCGAAAAAGGTAAAACATTTATACTTGATAAAACAGATACGTTCTTTGACTCGCGATCACCCATGTAGAGATACTGAGGCGTAACAAATTGCTGTCCATCCTGCCACGTTACGTTAAAGCCAGTAAGTAAGAAGCAAACTATGAGCTGTAAAGAAAGCAGCGATTCAGGCAATGTTTTCCAGAGGCAAGGAACAAACTTAAAGAGGATGAGCCACAACAGAATTTATTAGTTCTACGCCAAATTAGGACCAGTACAATAACTAGTAACTCCTAAGCCACCATATGTTTCGTTTATTATGCACAACTACTATTTTTTTTAGGTAGAAATCCTTCGTAGACTTCTCGTTCAACTCCAGTTGTGCAAAGGTTATAAACTCTACGGAGTCAGTCCTGCTCCTCTACAACAACAACAACAACAACATAGCCAGTGTATGGGTCTGGGGAGGGTAAAGCGTACGCAGTCCATACCACTACCTCCGAAGAAGTAAGGCCCGCTCCTCTACCCTTCCCAATTTAAATAACAAACTTTTTCCGTGGCACGGTCAGAACCCAAACATCACGTGTTGCGTCCTTCCCATTGAACCAAACACCTAGGTGTACCATATTCTGCAGCTAGTATACTCTTCATAATCAATGGCACAAAAATTAGTGATCAGAGAAGGGTAGTCGCTGCTACTTAATGACAATACGCATTTCATATTTACTTTTATACGCTGGAAAACATAAACTTAATAGTAACACTTTAAACTAGCAATCTCTCGTTTTCTTAAGGTCATACTATTAGAGTTTCATTTCCTTCTTTTGGGATAAGCAAGGTATCGTATCTGGAAATGTCTACTGGCTACCTCAGGTGCTCATTCTGAATAGAACGACACTCCAATTTCAGGTATCACGACTCTCACCCTATACATTTTTCAATATACTAGATAGAAATGCACTCCTCGAACATACAGGATCCTACAAAAACTAGACGACCTAACCTTTTTAATTATTTCACATACTACTCTATCTTAACAGGATTAATTCGGTGGAGCAATACTTAGTAAGGTGTCTTGACAGTCGGTAATTAGGCACCAAATCATATTCTTTAGTGAGTTTCTACAAATGCGCCAACGCATAGGACATAAAAACATCAAATAATATATCTAGCTAGCTTAGATATCTTAAGCTAATATCTTCTGTGCAAGCAAGCAGAATATCCAAAATTCTGTGGAAGGAGAAAGAAGTGTCTAAAAAGTGAAAAGATACAGCGAGGTACATACTTCATCCGGAGAGCTGGCCAATGAAGAAAGCCCAATTTTACTGCGGAAAATTGAAATCACATTTTGTCCCCATATGGAGAAATCAGAAACAGCATCAGTGTGACCTCTGGAAGCCAAAGGTATCGATTTCCAATTTCTGTGATATAAAATAAAATAAATAGAAAAAAATTAAAAATCTCAAACAACAAAAGGCGCAGTAACGGCATTGACTAAACATGATATGAATCTAATAAACTTAAGTATCTGTGGTCTAAGTTTGTTTCTTCATCCTCTCGCGGGTTTCATCTCTAATAGGCAGAAGGAAAGAATCCTTTATAGTGGAGATTCTTAAAATAAATCACTAGATAAAACACACAACAAAATTATCAAGGATCTGCACTTATATACTGAATCTAATAAAAGGCGATTAACTTCTTATCATGCATGGTTGGCTTTGTGACAGACGGAGAAGAAATACGTTCGGCTATCTCAAACATGAGATTTCTCAATGATAACTTAGACAGAAATATATTGGAATTGAAACATAGACCATATTATCGTATGGCCTGGCCGCTTATGAGTTACTGCTTGATGACTTTAAGCTATGTAGTTTTCGGGAGATGAATTGCAGTTCAATAAATTTAGCTATGCAGAAATTTCCACGCTCACTAAACAAACTAAATATATGCTAGATTGCAGTCACAGATAAGATGTAGCGTAATCTAGGCCAGGCGGGGACATTGCTGAGCTTAAGATTAATGTATAACACCAAAGTAACCTTCTCAAGTTAAGATGTAGCGTAATCTAGGCCAGGCGGGGACATTGCTAAGCTTAAGATTAATGTATAACACCAAAGTAACCTTCTCAAGTCCCAAATCCTTAAGGTGCGATCAAGAGAGCTTGAAACCAGCAAATGCTCTTCCGGCGTCGCTATCTGTAGGCAGCAAGCAAACAAGACCACCAAAGTAAGTAAAACCACTTTATTTCCATCTATCGAAAGCAAAATCCAACTCTACCTTTGTGACGAAACCATCATGAGCTTGCCATGAGGAAATAATTTTGCCACTCCTCACATCAAATAACCTGCAATAGCCAGAACTTTGCCCAACAGCAACCCAAGATGGATATTGAGTATTTCCGTATTGCTGTTTAGTAGAAGCACATGAGCATATGGATGAAATCAGAGAAGGAAAATTCGATTCAGTAGCTTCACTCCTCCATAAATGAAGTTTTTGACCTTGTCTGACATCAATGAATCTGGATACCAAAGTAGACGATCAAATAAACCATGTAAGAGAATGTATCTGTATCAATTTAAATACAACACAAACTCAAGAAAGCGCTGACCTGAGAGAGCCATTTCCAGTACCCACAACAATATTGTCCAGATATTCCGAGTAATACATGCTAGTGTACAAATTACCATCGGTGTTCAAGATTCCACCTGATAATGGATTGAAATGTAGCATATTAGCCTGTTCCAAATTCAACTTTGACGCCTTTGGTAAAGAGCTTGTATGATGCCCAGCGCTTGTAGAAAACTCTGCAAACACAGTTATCAGCTTCCCTGTTTGGCCATTCCATACATGTACCGTTCCATCACAGGAAGCCACCCTTCCACTTGATGCCAAAAGAGAAATGTCATTCACAACCTGTAAAGGGAAGACAAACAAATGCAACGAAACTTCAGTGCATAGACTTGTCCCATATATCTCAGCCTGATTATGTGAGATATTAACCAGTGGCTCACTAGTAAACGTTATGACCGTTAGAGAATTTAGCAGGGTGTAGTTTTAAGGTGCAGAACAAACTCATGCTTGGTAAATGTCATGCTCAATTCCTCTCACAAAGAACAACAATAAGACAACAAGTCGTTAGGCACAATATAAAGACGAATGCCTACGACTTGATAGCAAAACAAGACAAGGAATCCGGAAAATAGAATAATGTAACAAACAACGGATAGATTAGACACACCTCCTCATGGCCGTAATAACCAGATACCGAATCAAATCTTGACAACTCCCACTTTTGAACAGTTCCTTTGAATCCTGGAGCAACTCCAGCAGTGAAAAGATTGCATTCATCTTGGCAGACTACTATAGACCTAAGCACTCCTTGATGTGCTCGAACAGAGTGCAGAACTGATGCTTTGATTTTCCATGGAAGTTCATCCTTTGAACCACCAGGACGGCCAATAAAATCAGGACCACTCCAATTAGCAGCTGGACTGGGGAACCAATACCAGGGATCAATCTTGCTAAAATCTGAACCTCTTGCATTCTTATCAGCAGAATCCTGATGTTGGCTAGACACATTTCTAATTACTGTAGGAGGTTTGGCACCCCTTTTTCCTTGTGATTGAGGCGTTGACCACCCTAACCCATTCAGCAACATCTTATCTGGAGTATGTTCAGATGTTAAGCTCTCACCACGAGTTGGTTTTCTAGCATATAGACTAGATGGACCACTTCGAGAAGATTCCCCTGTGGATTCCCACTGAATCATGACATTTCAGAAATTGACACACAAAGGAAAAGTGTATGCAAGAAAAAAAAGATAATAGCTTTTTTTAATAAAAGTAATATTTTTTGTAATGCAAAACGGCACTCATGGTGCTGAAAAGAAAAATATATAGTTCTACACATGCTATATTTAAAAGTTATTGGTTCTTGCTCAGAATTAAGTCACTTCTGAAGCAGTTTTACCTGACGTAATGGATCCCCTGACAATACTCAATTGATCTAGGAGCTTAAGTTAGTTTCATATTTCTTATTTGTCAAATTCATTGTGTAACAGCAGCATCAGCAGCACCCTGGAATCTATTTTAGTATTTCATCTTGATTTTGATAACCATTTTAGGCAGTTATTACCAAACTTGGCATGTTATTGTGTAGCAAATAGAATTTGGTCCTCTCCAACTTAAAAATCCTATTCCGAGAAGTATTAGGAAACACACCTTCCAGTTATAATGGCGCAGAAGAAATTGCTCTAGTAGCAACCATGTGGCACAACCTTGGCGAAGCTTCTCTATACCAAGTAGAGATGCAAATGATGGATATAAAAGCATCCTGCATAGATTAAACTTCATTCCATGACAAGAAAAACAATAAGCCGAGGGAATCCAATCGAAAGACAAAAACAAAAAAAACCCACACAAGGTCCAAACGGTTTGTAATTTTGTTCTTATCCTCCCCCTTGGTGTTGGGACCTCGAAGGCTTCCTCCCTGGATGCTAGAATAACCTGCTTTCTCCTGGGAGAAAGCAAGCTCATCAAAAAGTTGCTTGAGTTTTGGAAGGACGTGCAACACTGTTAAATCTGATCCAATTTGCTGACAAAGAGCTAGCAGATTTCTTGCAGCACCCTTGCATGCAAAAGAATACCATCATCTACACAGATAACAAGCATAAAACATCAAGGAATAAAGAAAGAGAGTCTAAAAATTTCACTTGAACCTCCAGATATTTTCTAAGAATAGAATAAAACCCTTCATAGTTCTCTATAACCGCAAAACATATAGACTATAAATAAGGGAGCAACTTAGGAAAGATGCTCCCTATATTGCTAATGAAACCCAGAGAGTATCAAACTATCATCTCTCTCAGAAAAATAATACTATAAAGTTCAATACTGATGATTTTTAAAGTAGGAAGCTCGATACAAAATCATGGCCTAAGTACATTAAAAAATCAATTTACAACATCTTCTAGTAGCTTGAACTATACATGGACTGTGTTCAAATATTCAGGGAGATGAGTATCTCTGATGCTAGTAAGAGCACAAATGTTGTACTGCCTTGTCCAAAAGTGATGAGCATATGGAAATGTTCTAGCGCTACACATAACCATGCGGAGTGAGTTTTATAATTTGGGACATCAAATCTGGAAAGTATCCTCTATACAAATGATTTCATCAAATGTAGCTCACTAGTTTAAAAAAGTGCAGGTTTGTAGCTGAGCTTCGGAAAGAGCGGAGTCCAAGGAAAAAAATGAGAGAAAAGTGGGAATACCTCGACCACCTGAATTCCTATGTTGGTCTGCATGAGAACTTGAAGATATAAGAATTTGTTATCCTACACAAGCATTTCAACACATTACTAACTGGAGGGAGAGCTGAATATTCTAGTGAAACTGAAATTAATAGAAAGTGAATATCGAATTCCATACTTCAACAAGCTCCTTAACAAGCACCTCCTTGGTCAAGGAAGCAGTGAGACCATCTAAAGTCATTAGAGTGTCAATTAGGGCCAAAGTACTCCAACTCTGTGCAGTTTCATGCTTATTTGCAAATGCATTATCAATGCAAGAAAGAATGACAATTCTTAGTAATGGTAGAATCTGTTTGACTATGAAATCTTCTCCAAAAAGAATACCTGAAAGATAAGAAGCACCTAGTTAGGCTGTGAATTAGAAGCATGATTTGTAAAACAGAACAAAAGTCTGCACTTCTTGATTTATGAATACCAATTCTAACTAAGACATCGATTCCGTCATCACTGAGCCCCTTGCCAAAGCAGTGAAGGAGAGGTAAAATTGTCTGTGAGAAACCAAAATGTCAAGTCATATTACGTGAGAATCACCTTTCAACAAATTCACAAAATGTCTAAGTACTTCCACATATCAAAGAGTAGAGTGGATGGGGAGGGGAACAGCGATTGACTACAACCTGATGAACAGTAATTGGAATACCAAGTTCCTCACTAGAGCCAATCAGCAGGACAGAAGCAGCGGCAGCAGAGTTCTTGCAAGGAGTACCGTGTAAGTTTAATACCACAAATGGGTGTATTGTCTCCACATATGCCTGTTTTCCAATCTTGTCCCATATATCCAGCACAAAGGAGCCTTGGAGAAGAGATACCTTCAAATGTGAAGGACCAATCCCCTGATAGAAAAGAAACATACAGTAGGTTTCAGAAGCAAAGGCAGATGATATACACAGATCAGTTATTTTTTTTGATAACCTAGACAGATCACATATTTAGACAGTGGTTGACCTGAAGAATCTTCTGGATAGCAGGTATGACAAGCATCTTTACAGCTTCCGGATTCAGACACCTCAAAAATTCTGTCAGTACTATGCAACCCCATTCAGCTTCGGAATCTGATAGAGGATTCAAGACTAATTTCAAACAGTTAGGAGCACACATTTCGGCAGCAAATGTTCCCATTGCTTTTAAGGCTCCTTGTCGAGCAAAAGCTGCAGCATAACGAAGTCGTGATTCATCTTTTGCTATAAGCTGAAGGGGGGCAAGAAACAAATAGGATGACTTGATTGTTGCTAGAAAATAAGGAGAGTCCAAAAGACATTTGGCAGTAGGCCTCCTAATTAAAGGAAAAAAGAACAGTTAGTTTTGGATGGTCTCTTCTCTTCTGCAGATATTGCCACTAATAAGGAGTTTAGGAAGTAACATCAAACAAGCTGTTAAAGATGGAAAAGTGAATACAGAACTATACCTCCTCCAGTCCTTTTGGATGCAGGATTCAACAACAACTTGAGTGTCAGGGGGAAGCTCATGTACTAAAGCAGGTAAGACACCGCTCTCTAAGTACACAGCCAAAGAGGCTGGATCAAAAAGTGGTCTTCTCAAGTGGAGTTCTGCTAAGATGCAGCCTACTGCAAAGATATCATTAGCAACATCTTCAGAATAAATGTGTGAACGGTAAAATTTCGGCTTCCAGAGCAATAGTGCTTGATATCCCGCAGATACAGCATCACCCACTTCAATATTCTTGAGAAGGTAATTCACATCAATAATAGATGGCATGACAGTATTGGTGCTAGAGCCAGTTTTTCTGGACGTAATATTCTCTAATGTCTTAGTTGATCGACCTTTCCCAGGTGAGTCAAGCTCTTTGTGAACATCTGGATGCAAGTTGTAGATAGGATTCAAATGAGGTGCATGCTCAGAAAACACAGCTGCTTCTTCCAATTCATGCAAGAATGAAGTTTCAAAAGCCAGAGCTAGCTCAGTCACATCAGTTGTTGGAAACATTTCTGCTTCACTAATCTTGTCACAAACTCCCAAGGTGGCAAGCTGACGACGAGGATGTGGTTTAGTAAAAAGTTGACGGCGTCCCACTGACTTCGGTATTGTAGGTGCGGATGAGGGCAACATAACATTTTTTGCAGCAACAGCAGCGTCTCCACATAATTTGTAGCCAAAAGTGATATCAATCCAGTGATGTAGTTGGTGTGAAACCCTATCGCTTTCAAAAGCATCTCTATGCAACTTGACAAACTCCTCAGGGGTGCCAGCCCATGAAGGCACAGCCAAATCAGACATCCCAGAATGTACAGAATAAAATATCCGGGGATCACAATAAAATTCAGGAATGCACTCATCTGGTGTCCATTGATATAGTCTTTGCATAGTAGAAGGATATTCATTTGGTTCATAAACTGAACGAACGGCCATCTTCAGAACAGTCAAAGGCAACCTCCTTGCCTTATAACTGCAAACAGCCAGCTCAGACAGGCACTCATCTGATATATGATGAGGAATTTCAGATGTTGAATATGTGAAGTCCAATTGCTCATCACCCTTTGCCAACCGCCATTTGCTCTTAGTTAAATCTCTCCATCCAGTGTCATTATTCTCATCAGGTTTCACACTAAAATCTATCACCCATGGCATTACAATATAAAAGGTATTATCACCCCACCTTCTCCCTGCTAATTGGTTTAAGATTAATAGATATTCAAAGTTACTTATTTCACCCCTCCACCAACGTTTAAAGATAGAATACCAATCTGTAGACTGGTAGAGCTTTAGATCTGCATAAAGGCCTTGTAAAGGGCACCCATCAAAACAGCAACTAACTTCCGAATCAGGACTATCCTCTATTTTGGAAATTGAAACAGAACTCTGGAGGAACTTACTACAAATGGGTAGCCAACACCATAAGGAATCAACCAATGATATACTGGACGGATGGACATTACCATGAGAAACACCTAAACCATGCATGTACGCCAACCCTGATAGTATCTGGAAGAGTAAATATCGCATATGCCAGTCGGACTTTAAGGCATCAGGGCTAAAGTGAAGAATGTTTTCCAACGTATGTGGCATTTTTGGAAGCAACAAATTAAGTTGACTGGAATTTTTTAGCATTCCCAAAGTTGGAGAAATGTTTGGATGCCTTATGCAGCCAGGAAGTTGTTCTTCACCAAATGAAGGAATCCCCACTAAACTAAGAAAGTTCACACTCTCTCGACCTGATCTTTTACCTTCTATCATGAGAGTTAGAGAATTTAAAATATGATCTTCAAGGGATCCAGCCAAGAACTCTGAAACAATACCTTCAACTAATGAAGATGAAGAAATCCCAATCCGAGCAACTGGAGCCAGGGCAGGCAGTGTCCTAAAGCAAGAAAATGTACCAGAAAAGTTACAGGTCACATTTTGACACCCTAATCCATATAGGGACTTATGTCTGCCACCGTTCTGCAAATCTTCACATTCAGATAATCTAGTTTCTAATGAAGAAGTTTTATCACTGGAAAGTCCAACACTGACCTCAGCTTTAACCTGATCAGTTGCCACCGGAACTGCACACCCACTGCCACTATTAGTTCTAGCTTCAAGATCTTCCAAATAATGCTGATCACTACACCGAAGGGCAGCAAGTTGTATAAGATCATACAGGGACCAACTATTCACTAATATATAGAAGGGAAAAGGCTCAAATATGCCATCGAACTTTGAGAAAAGGCTCATT
>NW_025871900.1:0-3414 GCF_002878395.1 Capsicum annuum
ATATAATAGGAAATGACCAAAATGCCTTTAAAATTTAAATAATGTCAAATCTGTCCTTTGATGGACTGTTTTGGTAAACTAAAGTAGATCGGCCATAACTCTTTGCTCCGATATTGGATTTGGGTGAAATTGGTATAGTTGGAAGGATAATTCAATGGGATTTCATTTCATATAAAGTAGGCCACCCAGTTCGTCCTGTACAAGCAGTTATGGTCGTTTGAAGCTTACCCTAAAAATCTGTTTTGATAGGATGAAGTAAAACGAGTATAATTCCTTACTCAGATGTTAGATTTGGATGAAACCAGTTGTATTGGAAATAAGACTCAAAGATCTTTCTTTTCATAGGTTTCAGCTCTCCCAGTTCATTATATTAAGGGAGTTATGATCGTTCGAAGTTGACCCAAAAATTCGGCTGGCCTCAGTAGTTTGTGTGCAGAAAATTTTCCTGCACATTTACTATTCCAAAATATCCTAGCCACCGTTTTATAGTTTTGAACGTGCTCGATTATATTCGAAACCGATCTGTTTTTTGAAATCTTTATATAGTTGGAAAGCTTATTCAATAACCTTTACATGGAACCATCGACGGGCAAATTCCTGTATAAATAAAATAAAAAAATTAATTCCATATAAATAAGACCAATACACGTACTTGAATACGGGGTGTTACATCCTTCCCCCCTTTAGGACGTTCGTCCTCAAATGTTAGCGTAGTTATTCAACCGAAACAAGTTCAAGTCCATCATTAATATTCACATCATCACATAAATACTGTGCATATATATAAAAAAAACTTACTTGTTAATCTTCTAACTCCGTTTCTTGAACTTCCTCTTCATCTTTGAACAAATGAGGGTACTTAGATTTCATTGCTTCCTCAGCTTCCCATGTAATATCTTCCCTTTTGATGATTTCTCCAACGTACTTTCTCAGATGCTATCTCTTTATTTCTCATCTTCTTAACTTGGCGATCTAAAATAGCAATAGGCACATTCTCATAGGTAAGATCTTCCGCAACTTGCACATCCTCAGTAGAAGTGATATGTGATGGATCTCCGATGCACTTTCGAAGCATTGACACATGAAATACCGGATGTACTGATGAGAGCTCTTGGGGTAGCTCTAATTCATATGCAACTTGTCCTAACCTTTGATACTTGAATGATAGCTATTATCGTAGGCAAACTCAATAAGAGGTAAATGATCATCC
The DNA here is from genome assembly GCF_002878395.1 of Capsicum annuum. Lineage (NCBI taxonomy): Eukaryota > Viridiplantae > Streptophyta > Magnoliopsida > Solanales > Solanaceae > Capsicum > Capsicum annuum. The sequence goes on from NW_025871900.1 coordinate 1,211, forward strand.
TGGTTGCCCTTAAAATCTACACAAGCTCGTAGCATATCTTTAAGTATTTGGATGGTACGTTCTGCCTGTCCATCTGTTTGAGGGTGAAAAGTTGTACTCAACTTCACTTGTGTTCCCAAACACCTCTGAAAAGACTTTCAAAACTTTGCGGTAAATTGGGTTCCCCGATCTGATATAATAGAGATTGGCACTCCATGTAATCGGACTATCTCTTTAATGTACAGCTTCGCATACTCTTCAACTGTGTAAGTGGTCCTAACTAGTAGGAAATGTGTGGATTTGGTAAGCCTATCAACAATCACCCATATAGAATCAAACTTTCAGGATGTACGAGGCAAACCAATAACGAAATTCATGTTGATCATGTCCAACTTCCAGCTTGGAAGATCAATGCATTGCATATAACCTCCGGGTTTTTGGTGCTCAACTTTAACTCTTTGACAATTTGGACATTTAGCTACAAATTCTGCAATGCTCTTCTTCATGTCATTCCACCAATACATATCTTTCAAATCTTGATACATTTTGGTTGATCCTGGATGAATGGAATACCTTGAACAATGTACCTCTGTAATAATCTTCTTTCTTAGCCCGTCTACATCCGGCACACACAATCGGTTTTGGCACTGAAGTACTCTTTCTCGCGTAAGCTCAAATGCCTTGGTCGCACCACTCTGAACGTTCTCCTTAAGCTGTAATAAAATAGGATCTGCATATTGCTTCTCTTTCACTTCAGCTACTAATGAAGATTCCGCAACATTATGTATGATAAGCTCTTTATCCGGAGTTTTAAGAAGGCAAACTCCCAAACTAGCTAACTGGTGAAGATCTATAATCATCCCTTGCCTTTCTATAGGCGCCATCTTAGCCTTACGACTTAACGCATCAGCTACCACATTTGCTTTCCCTGGATGGTATAAGATATCAACATCGTAGTCCTTTAATAGTTCAAGCCATCTCCGTAGCCTTAAATATAAATCTTTCTGATTAAAAATTATTGCAAGCTCTTATGGTTAGTATATATATCGACATGAACCCCATATAAGTAGTGGCGCCATATCTTTAAAGCAAAAATAACTACTGCCAGCTCAAGATCGTGTGTAGGATAATTTTTCTCATGTGGCCGAAATTGTCTAGAAGCATATGCTATTACCTTACCATGCATCAATACACATCCTAAACTAATTCTTGAAGCATCATAATATATTGTATACCCTTCGATGCCTTCTGGAAGTACCAACACGGGTGTAGAAATCAACTTGTTCTTTAAATCTTGAAAACTCTTCTCACAGACATCATTCCATTGGAATTTGGATGCTTTATGGGTTATCTTGGTTAAGGGTGCTGAAATGGAAGAAAATCCTTTAACAAACCTTCTATAATAACCGGCCAACCCGAGAAAACTACGAATCTCCGTAGGCATTGTGGGCCTTGGCCATTTCTTCACAACTTCTATCTTTTGAGCATCAACCTTTATCCCTTCACTAGATACAATATGACCCAAAAATGCCACCGACTTTAACCAAAAATCGCATTTAGAGAACTTTGTATAAAGCTTACAATCACGAAGAGTCTGCAATGCCTGTCGTAAGTGATTGGTATGGTCCTCTTCTGATCTAGAATAAACTAGAATATCATCTGTAAAAACTATCACAAATACATCCAGGAATGGCTTAAACACCCTATTCATTAAATCCATAAAAGCTACGGGTGCATTTGTTTGCCCAAATGACATAACTGGAAACTCATAATGGCCATACCGTGTTTGGAAAGCTGTCTTTGGTATATCCTTCTCTTTGACCCTCACTTGGTGGTAACCTAACCTCAAATCAATCTTAGAAAAGCACTTGGCGCCTTGTAACTGATCAAATAAATCATCGATTCTTGGGAGAGAATATTTATTCTTAATAGTCACCTTATTAAATTACCGATAATCAATACACATCCTCAGCGAGCCATCCTTTTTGCGCACAAATAACACTGGTGCTCCCTAGGGGGACATACTAGGCCTTATGAATCCCTTCTCTAGCAAATCTTTCAATTGCTCTTTCAATTCTCGTAATTTTGCTGGGGCCATTCTATACGGAGGAATGGAGATTAGTTGGGTGCCTAGTATTACATCAATACCAAACTCTACTTCTCGTTCAGGAGGCAAACCTGGAAGATCTTCAGGAAATACATCAGAAAATTTATTTACCACCAGA
>NW_025871901.1:0-1998 GCF_002878395.1 Capsicum annuum
CTTATACTCGATCAAAATCTGAACAATATCAGGAATGATATTGTTCAGATTTTGATCGAGTATAAGGATGTTTTTGCTTGGTCTTATGATGATACGCCAGGTCTAAGCACGGATTTGGTGGTCCACAAACTGCCTACATATCCTGATTTCTCACCGGTCCAGCAAAAGCAAAGAAAGTTTAAAACTGATGTGAGCGATAAAATCAAAGAGGAAATCATGAAACAATTGAACGCAAATGTGATCAGGGTCGCTCAGTACACCACATGGTTGGCTAATGTGGTGCCCGTACCGAAGAAAGATGGCAAAATCAGAGTCTGTGTTGACTATAGGGATTTGAACAAAGCAAGCCCTAAAGATAACTTTCCATTACCTAATATTCATATCCTTGTTGATAATTGTGCTAAACATAAGATCCAATCTTTCATGGATTGTTATGCCGGATATCACCAGATCCTGATGGATGAAACGGATGCAGAAAAGACTGCTTTCACCACTCCGTGGGGTACTTATTGCTATAGGGTCATGCCATTTGGTTTAAAGAATGCGGGAGCTACGTACATAAGAGCTATGACTACTATTTTTCATGACATGATGCACAAGAAAGTAGAAGTATATGTTGATGATGTCATTATCAAGTCCAAGACACGAGTCGATCATGTATATGACTTGAGGAAATTCTTCGAAAGATTGCGAAAGTATAATCTTAAGCTCAATCCAGCCAAGTGTGCATTTGGCGTTCCATCCGGGAAACTTTTGGGTTTCATAATTAGCCGCAGAGGCATTGAATTGGACCCCGCCAAGGTAAAATCTATTCGAGAATTGCCGCCTCCGAAGAATAAAACTGAGGTCATGAGTTTTCTTGGAAGGCTGAATTATATAAGCAGATTCATCGCTCAGCTCAGCACTATATGTGAATCGATATTTAAGTTGCTAAAAAAGGATGCTGCTATCCAATGGACAGACGAATGTCAAGAATCATTCGATAAGATTAAAGAATATTTGGCAAATCCTCATGTGTTGGTCCCACGTAACCTGGTAGGCCTTTATTTCTATATCTGTCAGTGATGGACAATTCTTTTGGCTGTGTTTTAGGACAGCATGATATCACAGGCAAAAAGGAACAAGCAATATATTATTTGAGCAAAAAGTTCACGAGTTACGAGGGGAAATATACTCTTTTAGAAAATACATGTTGCGGCCTAACTTGGATTGCTCAGAAGTTGAAGCACTATCTTTCGTCCTACACAACCTACCTCATATCTCGAATGGATCCTTTAAAGTATATTTTTCAAAAACCTATGCCCACAGGCAGATTGGCGAAGTGGAAGATTTTACTTACAGAATTCGACATTGTGTACGTTACTCATACCGCTATGAAAGCGCAAGCATTGGCCGATCATTTGGCAGAGAACCCAGTTGACAATGATTATGAGCCTTTGCGAACTTACTTTCCTGATAAAGAGATAAATTCAATTGAGAAAGAAGTTCAAGATGATATGTATGCCTGGAAATTATATTTTGATGGGGCAGTCAATGTCAAAGGAGTAGGAATTGGGGCGGTTCTTGTCTCACCAACCGAGCATCATCATCCCGCCACAGCACGACTCCGTTTCTTTTGTACTAATAACACAGCAGAATATGAAGCTTGCATCATGGGGTTAAACATGGCAATAAATCTGGATGTGCACAAGCTAATGGTGTTGGGAGATTCCGAATTACTCATTCGACAAATTCCAGGTGAATGAGAAACGAGAGATATCAAGCTCATTCCATACAAACAGTTCGTAGATGACCTTAGTAAAAGGTTTGAGTCTATCGAGTTTAGACATATTCCCAGATCCCATAATGAGCTGGCTGATGCCCTGGCTACCCTAGCTTCCATGCTCCCGTACCCAGGAAATACGCATTTCGACCCATTAGAGATACAGATACGAGATCAACATGGTTATTGCAATATAATTGATGCAAAACCAGATAATGAACCTTGGTACTATGATA
>NW_025871902.1:0-1282 GCF_002878395.1 Capsicum annuum
AAATAATCCTCAAATATCAACAGAGTAATCATTGTCCAAGAATAAAAAAATTTCAAAAAGATAACAAAATACGACTTATTAGTTAACTCCCAACATCTATACTAGTCTGACAAGCCTCTAAGAAGATCAATAAAACCAGCGAGCCATTGAGACATGTCCCAACTGACTCATACTCAGTTATCAAATATAAATGATTCTATGAAACCAACATCAGACATCACATCCTCAGAACATGAGGACTCACCATACAGAGGATGTAGAACAGCATGCCTGAAGAATCACTGTCAAACCTGGAACTGAACACCTAAACCTACATTCTGAGAAAATGCAGCCCACATTTGAAGACGTGGTTCAGTACCATGGAAAGAAATCGAGTATATGGGGGTGTATGCAATTGTATAAACATCATCATCATAAATATTTATAATAAATATGCAGGATGTATGAAAGACTCACATAGCCCGAATAAAATGATCATAATCATGAGAGGATGAAATAAGTACAATAACACATGGGAGTCATCATATAATTTGTCAATCACTTTCAGTTCATCAAGAATATCAATTCTCATAATGTAAATATCATTTAAATCTTTCAAAAGAATAACTTTCACAATTCCACTTTCAAATCACTTCACAATTCACCATAAATACAAGGAAACACACACACACTGCGAGATCCTATAACCGACATAAACCATGTGAGCTATATGGAGTCCAACGTACAACCCACGTTGGAGAGAGCCGTCCTATCCTTTCCATCATAGTAGGACTATCGATATCAAATCCATACAAACTAGTAATCACTATATAAATCAGCCTCAGGCTCACTCCTACGAGGGCACGTAGTTCTAGGAAAGTAAATTCGCTTTATACCTCCCACTCGGTGCTAAATATTTCTCCCGGACTTAGCTCAAATTATTTCAAAGACAATACACAACAAAACAATTTCAGTAATATATAAATATACATCGGGAGCCATCATGCTTCCCATTTATCAAAATCAACCACGTTGTGAATTTCTTTCACACTCGAGTTTAAAACAACTCCATTAAGACCAAAAGGTAAAATCATTCAAAATATCTTAAATATTCAACATCAACATGCTTATAAAACACTTTAAAAAAACAATTTCCAATGGGGATTCACGACCCAAATATCAAAATCATGATAAATATCGTTCAAAATTCATGCTTTATATCTCCACACATGTAAATTCATCTTTCAAAATCATAAACATCAAGATTTCATAATAATCATCATAAGATATGGGTTTATGCTTC
>NW_025871903.1:0-1451 GCF_002878395.1 Capsicum annuum
AAAAAGTACATGTGATAGTTTATATAATTTAAAAAACTCGCTACGAGAAGAACAACACAAGATAATAAATAACATTGAAAATCTAGAATTAGATGTACATTACAATACAACTAGGATAAATTATTATAAAGAAATCTGTAACTCTGCAATTACTACAGGATAAAAGGATAGACTAGGAATATTTAAAATATTGGAGACAAAATATGGATGAAATAATATTATTAGAAAAACTTATGAAAGATAATCTAATTGGATATTTATCACCCCCAAAGATATGAATATCAATAAAACTAACATAGATAGACTTAAAATAAAAATATATAGAGAAGTTAAGAAGTATCCACGCACAAAGAAAAATAGAATCTATTTCACAAGTTATCCGCACCCCCCGGAATAAGTCTAAGTGAAAAGAAAGCTGAAATTATGAAAAATCAGAATAACCAAAGGTACCCTATTTTTTATAAAAATTTACACAGCACCAGCAGAGATATTATATGATGAAGTTAAAAAATCCATACAAGTTGTAAAGATAGGAATGACACGAGATATGATTATACCACAAGATATTATTCCACAATCAGAAATACCTAGAATTGAGATACCAAAATTTTATGCGAATAAAAGGATTATCGAACGATCTACAATTTTGCAAGAACTAGAAAACACATACTGCAACCAAAATCCCATCTGGAGTTATTATTCAAGAAATCATGTACTAATATATTCAAATTCAAAGGAATTATGAGAAACAGATATGGAAACTGTTAGGCAATGGATTCTGACGTTACTCAAACCAGAGACGGAACCTATCGCCAAAGCTATCAGAGAAAAATTTATTTCAGAAGAATTATTAACCAGATATTGCAAGACAATTGGACATAAATATCCAGATCATAAATGTTCAAAATGTAATGTAGGAGATAATGATATCCCAGAAGTTCAGCTATAATAGAAGAAAAATCAACCAAAAAGCTAAAAACGCTAGTTGGAAGATACAAGGTAAGAAGCAATAATGGAGATATGGAAAAGCAGCAGATACGAAAACGAGAAGATATCAGCGGAGTAATAATAGAAGACAAGTTATTAAATTGTGAAAGCGACATGTAAACCTTCACAATTTGCTTTACGTAAATTATTGAAACCTTTTGTATAGACTTTTTGACTATTATTAGTCTAGGAATTAATAACTTTTGTCTTATTAGAAGACTTTTTGTAAAATAAAGTAGATTAGGTAGATAATTTTAGAAACGTGTAAAAAATAGGAATACTCTTGTGAAGTTTCAGTCTATAAATAAGATGAACCGAAGGCATTGCAAAGCAAACCTTCATGAGTTGAAGCAAAAAAACTCTCTCTTGTCCACAACAAATATTTTGCTTAATTACTAAAAAACAGGTATATTTCAATGGAAAAAGCTATGGAGGAACAAACCTTAGAAATATCAAACCTACCC
>NW_025871903.1:1551-2126 GCF_002878395.1 Capsicum annuum
CTTTCACAATTTGCTTTACGTAAATTATTGAAACCTTTTGTATAGACTTTTTGACTATTATTAGTCTAGGAATTAATAACTTTTGTCTTATTAGAAGACTTTTTGTAAAATAAGGTAGATTAGGTAGATAATTTTAGAAACGTGTAAAAAATAGGAATACTCTTGTGAAGTTTCAGTCTATAAATAAGATGAACCGAAGGCATTGCAAAGCAAACCTTCATGAGTTGAAGCAAAAAAACTCTCTCTTGTCCACAACAAATATTTTGCTTAATTACTAAAAAAACAGGTATATTTCAATGGAAAAAGCTATGGAGGAACAAACCTTAGAAATATCAAACCTACCCGAACAGGTATATTTATTTATGATTATGAATAGCTAAATTCATAATTCCCAACAATCATGGTATGATAAAATAAATTAATGTTAGTTACTTTATAGTAGAATTATTCGAAGAATAATATGTTAAGAAGTTTATTACTAAAGTGGAAAAGGAGACATGTAATAGACTGTAGATATTCAAAAGGTAAAGCTAGTATACCACTAGTAACAAAAAGAATAATTAATAAAGAGATAA
>NW_025871904.1:0-4801 GCF_002878395.1 Capsicum annuum
CCACATTACCCTTAATGACCAAGGGTGGCCTTGGTGTGTTGGAAGACAATATGAATTGTCCAAAATGCCTTTGAAGCTAAGTGACCAAAATTCCCTTAGTAAAAGGAACCAAAACCGTGAACCAACAAAGGTGGTCCAAACCCGAGAGTCCTTAAGTCTTCAAGGCTCCAAGCAATCTTCCACACTTGGGTTTGATCAATGGTAAGCTAAAAACGTCCCCTCCAAGTATGATCCCCTGCCCTTCATGCGACCAAAGCTTGATTCTTCACATAGTGACTTTGAATGATGTCGTCAAAAGCTAAGGCGACCATTATTCTTGTATCATCCTCCTCTTCTTGAAAAGGATTCGACCTCGAATCTAAACCTTGCAAAATCGAAGAGAGGGAAAACAAATACAAACTCCTCATGGCATGAGGGTTAGGGTTAGCACAATAAATTATCTCAACATGCCAAGGTTGCACATATTTTCAATATAACCAAGGATCCTTTGAATTAAATATAAAAATCTCAATGAAAGGTGCACAAAGGATTTGGTTACAGGAATCACCAAGAGATAAAGAAACTACATAGGTCCTAATGGCATCAAATAATCCACAAGGTAGAACTTCCTTTATCTTATGAGCCATAAGACACCATTGCTTCTTTATCTCGTCAAAAGACCATACCAAGGGGGGTGTTTCGATTGGTTCTAAAGTCCATAAAATTCATATAGCATTATCACACACACACATGGACAAACTAACAAACTTCCTACCTCGACATAAAACAAATCCAAAACTAGTATGGACATCATCATAGGCAAAGAGGTAGTATAGGAAAGAATCACATGCAAAGGAATTCACGAGTGAAGAATAAGTACTTAAACACATACACATTCTTTTCTTTAAATAACTAGACAACTTGGTATCCACAAGTTGGAATTCATGCAATTTAGGCACAAGTGTGTCAAACAAGGATGCACATTTAGAAACATTACCCCAAGGAGTCAATGGCACATTTGTCCTCGGGTTTTCAAGAAGGACTACACATTCCTTATCCATAAGAGTACTCTCGTCTTTCAAAAAGAGATTTCCATCTTTAGGAGGAATGTTGTCACACCATAGTGGGTTCACATATCGGTTATAGCTTCCAAGGCAAGCTATACCTTCATTTTCACCACTAGGCTCATTAGGAGTGTTTATATCATCTTCAAATAAGACATTATACCCAAAGAGAGCATGATCTATTTCACAGGCAGATTTGAAACAAACACATTCATCACTCTCTATAAGCTTAATATCATATTTTAAAGAGATTTCAAGTACAAGATTATCCCAAGAATAGCTCTCGGGTTCACTCCCCTTTTGTTGACCAACTTTTTCAAATACTTTACTCACTTGATTTCGCTTAATCACATCACACACATACTCAAGTGGTGGAAAATTTTCACAAATAGGTTGTTCAACACCAATTACACAAGACAATGTACTTTCATTCAACATATAGACATAAATCGATCTTACAAGAAGAGTCAATTTGGTCATCAATAGGATCAACTAGTGTATCCACACTCAGAACATGTACATCATTAACAAAAGGCAAATAATCATTAGACTCACAAGTAAGTAATCGACTACTCACATTCAATGGGCTACTTGCCACACAATTATCATTCACATGTACAAAAGTGTAAGAGTTAGCTATTTTACCTTAAAGTTCTTGAGTCGAATCTCCTTTGCCGTGTTGTGAAGGTCCTCCATAAGCTTGGGCAGCAACTTCACTTTGGCATTGATCTCCATTACTTACCATGTAGGTACCTACAAAAATGTTCTTAGAAATAAGAGGGCAAACAATGTTAACTCGGTTTGGTGGCGATCCCCTCACTTCGCTCCATATAACCTCTCCTTTTTCCACTCTTGGATTACCACTTTTTACACCCTTAATTCTCTCAATATTTTTTCTCTCATAAGCATTCGGATTGGAGTAAGTATTCACTTGTCTTTGCAGCTCGGGCAGCATGTATGTCATGAGGTGATTTCCTCACCAGTCTCTTACAATATTAGGCCAATTTTGCACATTTAAAACTCTATGTTGTGCAAACCAATCGTAACCTAAGCATACATGATCATATGTCAATGAAAGAATATCACACCACACCTTCTCATGGTACTCAAATTGGGAGAAGACAACTTTGACCCTCTTGGTAACCTTAAACCCGTCCAAGAAGTATGGAACAAGTAAAGGCTCGCAAAACAACCCCAAGTAGTCAACCATGGATGGAACAATGTAGTTTCTATAGTACCTATCATTTAACACAACGAGGCAGTCCGATTTCTCACAAATGGTCACCTTTCCGGAGCGTACACTCCTTCTTGGATCAATATTGTAAATACACGAGTACCCCCCAGTTTTGGAAATGCATACCCTCTTTTTATCGTTGAACAACCTCCACTGGAGCTAGTATAACCATTCACACTATATCGATCTTGATAAGAAGTACTACAAGGTGGAGAATATGAATCTTCACACTCCTCACGTGTACTCTTATCATAGCTCTCATAAGCTTTACGAACGAAAGGATTATACCTAACACCAAATCTAGGTTTGGAGTGAGAAGTGTAGGACTCCTCACATGCCCCAACGTCATCATAAGATCCATCACGAGCTCCTACATCATCTCCAAAGTCACCATAAGCACTAGGCACTTCATTCACCTCATTTTCTCCCTCAAAACAGTAACTTTCAAATCTGCCCAAGTTTTGATCATGGCTATTTTCATAGCCTCCGCAATCTCCCTCAACTTCGTAGCCATAAAACCCCTCACTACAACCATAGTCTCCCATGTTGTAGTCACAATAATCCCCGGCTATCGAAGACATATTCCCCTTATATCACCTTTTGAACCTACAAAATGAACAAACAGGACTAGTGGTAAAAGCTCCTTACCAACAGTCGTATTCACTCACTTTTGTGATCCTCACAATTGGAGCGACAAATATTGAAAGTTGCTTATACTCCGGTAGTCAATAAGATGTCAATTCTACTTGGCGGCCGGAATGAATTCTTGCTTGATCGATTCAAGAAAACAAAATAAAATTTACTTACGAACTTGAAACAAACAAGTTACTAAAAGTTAAAAATGAGAAAAACACACAAATAACGAAGACACGAAGAAACGAATCCAATAATTAATCTACAACTAAGTAGGTGATTACTAGTTGTTAATTGATTCTAGAATCAAGTCATGAAACTAATGAAACAATAAGATGAAACTAAGAATCTAAAATTTGAGCTCAAAAATATTGCGTGAACAGTAGCAGTGATGATGTGGCATCCACGTATTGGTTCGGTTTTATCAAGTGATTATTCTCAAATGTTCAAGTCTTGGTCAAAAATTAATTTGGCTTGGTGGAATTTGTTTTAGGAGGAAAAACAAGTCTTGGAGCCTTTTTCAATTTTCAAGACTTGACCTTTTCCTGTACTTCTCCTTAAAACATGAACTCTTGTTTCATGGAAAGTGGTTGAGATGTGATGTAAATTCTTTTGGTGGTTGGGGGTCTTTCAAGACTAACAATTCTTCACATTTTTCACTTCACCTTTATAGATCTAGCATTCACCTTATTTTAACAAGGTATGAAGGTTGGGAAGAACATTAAGAACACTTCAACAATCACCAAGAATAATAAAAAATAATTACCAAGATCCACAATACAATCACACGGCCAACTCCAAGACAACAATGTTTTCACACGACCAAGACTACAAAACCACCAACAACGGCCAAGTCTCTTTAGTGTTGTATTTCAGTTTTTTTTTTTAACAAGAGATGAAGGTTGTGAAGAACTTCAATAACAACAATAATACTCTTTTCAACAACAACAACCACACACACGGCCAAGTCAAGTTTCTCAACAACGATGTCTACCACACGGCCTTACTTGTTCACAATAACATTAATATTTAAAACTCAAATCTAGATCGACTCAAAGTGTTAGTGAAGAACAAAACTAACACCACAAACACACAAGACAAATAAAATACTCCTAGACCTAGACTCAAGAGCAAATCTCGGCCAAGAACACCACAAGAACATAATTTTCAGCCAAGAACACAAAATGGACAGATTGCGATTTTTCTAGAATTTTCAGATTTTAATTTTTTTTTTCAAGTGAGCTAGCCCAGGATTTGATCTTGTAGAAACAAGATCAAGTCATGCTTTGATACCAAATGATACGGGAATGACAACGGAAATACGAAATCATACTCCAAATCAGTCCACTAATCTTAAGGATTCGAGGACCAAGATGGAGACCACACTCAGATTCGCTACCAACAACAAGAATACATGATGCAAGGGTGTATTTCAACACCAAAACAGCTATAAAACGTGATGAACAATATCAACAACAATAAAACAAGTTTTGGATTCAATAAATGACTCAAAACAGTCCACTACACAAGATAACAACAACAAAAGTAAAGGATAGATAGTGAGACCAAGATTATTACAAGATTAAGAACTAAGGAGTGTATTAAACTCAAAAACCCCTAATGAATGTAATAATCAAAACTACACTCTTACGGTGACCGCCAAGGGAATCAATTCACCTCAAGATCCACCGTTTTCAAGCAAAGAACAATGTTAGCTTTTTCAAGCCCTATACTAGAACTACATTAAGTTGGTCTACTCTCAAGAGAGAGGATTTTAAGTGTTTCAATATTTCATCTTTCATAAACTAAAGAGAAAAGACCTAAAATGCACTACTTATAGTATATTACAAAAGTAGACAAAAAGACCACATTAAGGGTAATGTGGTCTTTT
>NW_025871905.1:0-18284 GCF_002878395.1 Capsicum annuum
AGATCAAAAAATAATATTTGATAATAATATATTTGACGAGATAAAAGAAAAAAAATTAGATTTAAGCGTAAAAAAAAATTTAAAATACCAACAATAAAAAACATATTTAGTAGACCAAAAGAAGAATACTACGTTGTAAGCCAAAATGAACATGTAATAGACTGTAGATATGCAAAAGGAAGAGCTAGTATACCACTAGTAACAAAAAGAATAATTAATAAAGAAATAAATGATATAAAAAGTAAAGACCCAATAAAATATGTACACCTTAGAGGAACAGAGATATTTATAAAAAAATGTTTTACAGAAAGAATAGATACACTAATAGAATTACATTTAGCAGATGATAGAATTATAAAACCTATAGAAAAAAGTATAATAATTTCCATAAAAGGAAATTTAATATACCAAAAATTTAAATTCATAATAAGAGTGAATTATTCAGTAGCAATAACAGATAAAAACATAGATAAATCATTAGTATTATATTGGAAAATATCAGGAATAGAATTAACCCCAGGAAGTAAAATATTTACAGCAAGATGTAAAAATCTATATGTATTAACAACAAAATATAAAATAATAGGAAAAAATAAAATTAATAAAATACAAATAGAAAGTCCTATCGAACAATTTGTAAAAACAATTGATAACAATGATTATAGTTATAAAGACATAGATATAGAAGAAGATTTAGAAATAATAAATTTTAGAATATTATAACAAAAAGAATATCTTTTGAAAAACCAGAATCATCAGGATCATCAAAAGAATAAACTATGAAATAACTTCAAAAATTAATTTAACTCAATATTATATAACAGGGAACAATAAATGGAAAATAATATTTAATACTCCTAACTACAGGACAAGAAAAAAATTATATAGCAAAATATTTAGTAAAAAATGAAGAAATAAAATCTAATATGCCCAGATCTACCAAGAAGTTTAATAACTATTAAGGATACAACAGAAAAAAGAAATAATAATAGGAATTAGAAAATAAAAATAGAATTTGAATAAAAGAAGATATGCAAAAAGCAGATATAATATTAGGAACAAAATGGTTAGAACAAGTAAAACCATACAATATAGAACATACACAATTAACCATAACATATAATAAAGAAAAATTATTAATAAAAAAAACTTTAACATGATATGAAAATATATATATTAATAAAGATAATAGTAGAAGGATATTACAACAGATATTATATGCCTATGATAGATACATGAGTAGAAGCCAATTTATGTAGATATAATTGTTTACCAAATAGTAAATGGGATAAATTAAAAACACCAATATTAGTTAGAGGATTTAATAACTAAGGAAGCTTAATTACTTATAAAGCTAGAAATGTAAAAATACAAATATGGGATAAGATATTAACAATAAAAGAAATCTATAATTACGAACTAACATCAAAAGATATGCTTTTAGGAATGTCATTTTCAGATAAATTATACCCACATATAATAATTAGAACACACTGGTGGTTTACAACACCTTGTAAACAAAAGGTAAGAGCAAAAAGAGTTATTAATAAAATAAGAACGAAAACTGATTGGATAAAAGGAAGTAAAAAAATCACACAAAAATTAGAAAATATAAAAAATGCTGAAGACACAATAGAACTAGTTATATTTTCAATAAATAAAGAAGAAATGACTATATTTTCAATGGATAAGGTAGGAAAAATTAAGGCAATTATACAGTGAAGATCCATTAAAAGGATGAGAAAAACATAAAACTACTGTAAAAATTGAGCTAATAGATAAAAATAGCATAATAACCCAGAAACCATTAACATATAACTTTGATGATTTAAAAGAATTTAAAATGCATATAGATGAATTATTAGAAAAACAATATATACAAAAAAGTAATAGTAAATACAATAGTCCAACATTTATAGTAAATAAACATAGTAAACAAAAAAGAGAAAAAAATAGAATGGTTATTGATTATAGAGACCTAAATGCAAAAATTATGACATATAATTATCCAATATCAATAAGATATTAAAAATAAGACAAATACAAGGATATAATTACTTTAGCAAATTTGACTGTAAATCAGGATTTTACCATCTAAAGTTAGTAGAAGATTCTAAAAAATTAACTGTGTTTACGGTACCACAAGGATTTTATGAATGGAATGTGTTACCACTTGGATATAAAAATGCACCAGGTAGATACCAACACTTTATGGATAGTTATTTTAAACAACTACCTAATTGTATAGTATACATATATGATATACTATTATATACAAAAACTAAAGAGGAACATTTAAAACTGTTAGACCAATTTACATATATAATAGAAAAATTGGAAATAAGTTTAAGTGAAAAGAAAGCCAAAATTATGTAAAATCAGATAGAGTTTTTAGGAATACAAATAGATAAAAGCGGAGTAAAAATGCAACAACATATAGTACAAAAAAATAATAAATTCAAAAGAAGAATTAGATACTAAAAAGAAATTACAATCATTTTTAGGATTAGTAAACCAAGTAAGAAAATATATACCAAAATTAGTAGAAAACCTAAAGCCATTATAGAAAAAATTAAAAAAGGATGTAGAGTATAATTACAACGAAGAAGATAAAAAACAAGTTCAGAAAATCAAAATACTTTGTAAAGAATTACCAAAATTACAATTCTCAGACGAAAATAAAAAATTTACATATATAGTAAAATTAGACGCAGGCTAATATAGTTATGGAGTAGTACTTAAGTATAGATATGAAGAAGAAAAATTAGAACATCATTGTAGATACTACTCAGGTACGTTTAATGAAACAAATATAAAATGGGAAATAAATAAAAAAGAATTATGTTCATTATATAAATATTTATTAGCATTTGAGCCGTATATTGTATATAACAAGTTTATTGTACGAACAGATAATACACAGGTACGTTAGTGGTTAGCAAGAAAAATACAAAATTCAATTACAACAAAGGAAATTCAGAGACTAGTATTAAATATATTAAATTTTACATTTACAATTGAAGTAATCAAAACTAACAAGAATGTCATTGCAGATTACTTATCAAGACAAAGCTACACAGACTGATATAATAGAAGATGATGCTTTAGAAAAGATACTCAAAACCCTAAATACGCTTTCAGTGAAAGTGGACAGTATGGGTAATGAAATAGAAAAGCTAAAGACTAATGAAGTAAAACTAATGTCTAAAGCTCTGAATCAGATAACTCAGTAGTGTGCATAGCTAAGTCGATCGGAAGACATCAAAATTCCAGAGCTAAAAGGAGACATTGGGACACTCCATAAAACCCATAACGTTTATGAATCTACAATTGTAGGTACAAGAAAAGGAGTTAGTGGACAAAGATATCAGAACATGAACATGAATAAGATATTTGATAAACCATTTATACCAAAAACACAAAAAGTCCCCTTGTTTATACCCTCACAAACTACCATATATCCAGAAAGTTTAAACCAAGATAGAAAAGCCTATAACCATATAACTCGAGCATACAATGAAAATATCCACAAAATACAAACTTACCTAAACATTAACCCCAGAGCTAAAAATATCCAAAAACCAAACACAAACTATATAACCCAAAAATTACATAGTTACAACAAGTTAATCGTACTACCGAAAACCAACCCAAGTTTAGTTAAAACTTGTTTTAGTTATGGAGTATTAAATACCGTATATACCCAAGATTGCCATCTTGTTCCATGCTTTACTATGTATTTGTGTAGTATTCTGTGTCTCGAGCCGGGGGTCTATCGGAAACAGCCTTTCTACTTCTTTAGAGGTAGAGGTATGGACTGCGTATATCTTACCCTCCCCAGACCTCACTATGTGGGAATACACTGGGTTTGTTGTTGTTGTTGTATATACCTAAGATGGTGATGAACTAACAATTATACCATAATTATATAAAGCATTCGCCACTTATAAAAAAAATAATCAAAGGGAATCTATTTTTTATAAAGTTTTATACTACACTAGTAGAGATATTATATGACGAGATCAAACCAGTTATACAAGTTGTAAAAATAGGATTAACTAGAGATATAATTATGCCAGAAGATATTGTTTAATAGCCAGAAATACCTCAAGTTGAGATACCTGATTTTTATGCAAATAAACGAATTATTGGAATATCTTCAATTGTTCAAGAATTAGCAAATAAATACCTAAATGGAAACCCTATATAGAACTATTTTTCAAGAGATCAAATGATTTATTCTAATTTAAGGGAACTACGACAGTCAGATATGGAAGAAGCTAGACAATAGATTTTAACACTACTCAATCCAGAAAAACAACCAACTGCAAGAGAAATTAGGAAGGGATTTATTTTAGAAGAATTATTAACAACATATTGCAAGTTAATTGGACACAAATATCCAGACCATTTGTGTTCGAGATGTAATGGAGAAGATAATATTATCCCAGAAGTTCAATTAGAATAAAAGAAGATAAGAATGAAGAAGGACAGCTGGAAGATAGACGACAAAAGATATAAAGCAACACGGACTGATGGAAAAATAAAGACAAGAAGACAAAAGCATTAAAGTTAAGAAAGCGACATATAACTTATCAAGCTAAGTTTTAAACATGTGAATTGTAAGAGTACGTAAATTATTTGTATAGTTTTTGACTTTTTGACAAAGCCATTATTAGTCTAGTATTAGGCATTAAATAGTTTTTTGCCTTTTTATACTTTTAAGTCCTTTTCTACTTTTGAAAAGGAAGACTTTTTATAAAAGTAGGAATAGTATATAGTTTACGTATAAAGTAAGAATAGTAAATAGTTTACACGTTTTTTACCTTTTTAGAGATTATGAATATGTAAGCCTTCGGCAAGTTAAAGGAAATACTTCATGAGTTGAAGCAAGTCTTCTCTTGTACACAAAAAAGTTTGAATATTTAATAAAAATGAATATATTTCTAAGAAAAAATTATGGATGATCAAAGCACGGATTTATCAAATCTACCAGAACAAGTATTTTCATTTATAATTATGAATAGATAGATTCATAAATTCCTGACAATCATGATATGATAAAATAAGTTTATGTTAGTTACTATAGTAGAATTATTCGAAGAATAATATGTTACAAAGTTTATTAGCAAAGAGGAAAAGGAGAAAAATCCATAGGACTATGTCATCCTAAAGGTGAAACTGGTGAGGCAAGAAGGCCGTGATAGAGGAGTAACCAGTGTAGAGGCGCTGTTTAAGGAAAAAGTATCCAGACTACCTTGCTAATAGTGACAGAGTAACATAATTATTTAAGAATAATATGGTATATAGTGATCTAAGATGACCATATTTTTCTATGTATATGATTGAAGGGAATATTTTGAAATTCCATCATATGAAAAATGAAGACTTATTTATTTGATGATATGATAGATAAATTCAAAATACTCGTTTCGTATATACTTAAATATATAGAAATAGTAGATATAAGAAAGATCATATGGGAAAAAATATTTGATAAATATACTATGACTAGAATAAATTACATACCACACCTACCTACCTACTCCTATATATACCTATATGCCAAACCTGCATCAACCATGATAAACTACGTAGAATATTGGAAAATGGATATAAAAATATACAATTAATAGAAAAACTAATGAAAACAAATTTAGAAGAATACATGAGAACTAAAAATATAAAATATATAGAATACCTTAACGAAAATATGGAAGAATTAAAAAGATTAAAACAAACAACCAAAGAATATTATGAAAAAGCAAATGACAGATAACTTTAAAATACTTGTTTTATATATACTTAGAGATATAGAAATTATAGACATAAAGAAAGTAATATGGGAAAAGATATGAAATTATGAAGAAGAAGAGTTATTAAGTTCTATAGAAAACTTACACCTATATAATGAAAGCTATTGCTCATATTAGACAGTTATTATTCAGATGGATATTAAACAGATTAAAAATGTTAGAATATATTAAACGAGTTAGAGAAAAACAAAGTTTGCTATACAAAGAAATTAATTATAGAAACCAGCTTAGAAGAGGAAGAAAAAAATTAAAAGAAAGATTAATTTGGATAGATAAAACCATAAAACAACTAGAGTTAAAAGATGGTTTAGAATATGATTTAGACATAGAATTATTCATAGAAGAAAAAGACAAGATAATTAACGAAATAGATAACCTAGAATTTAATATCAGATATAGTACAATTATAATAAATTATTACAAAGAAATTTGCAGTATTACAACTACTTTAGGATAAAATGATAAACTACAAATACTTAGAATATTGGAGAAAAGATATGGAGGAAATAAGATTAACAGAAATACTTATCAAAGAGAATCTACTTGACTATCTAAGAACTAGAAATATGGAATATATAGAATACCTTAAAAATAATATAGAAGAATTAATAGAAGAACTAGGCCTTTTTGCCTCACCGATTTCACCTTTAGGATGGTATAGTCTTAGGGATTTTTTGCCTTTTCCTCTTTGCTAATAAACTTTGTAACATATTATTCTTTGAATAATTCTACTATATAGTAACTAACATGAACTTATTTTATCATAGCATGATTATCGAGAATTTATGAATTTAGCTATTCATAATTATAAATAAAAATACCTGTTCTGGTAGATTTGATAAATCCGTGCTTTACTCATCCATAGCTTTTTCTTAGAAATATATCTGTTTTTATTAAATATTCAAAAGTATTTATGTACAAGAGGAGGCTTGCTTCAACTCATGAAGTCTTGCCTTTAACTTAGCCGGATGGCTTACATATTTATAATCTCTAAAAAGATGAAAAACGTGTAAATTATTTACTATTCCTACTTTACATGTAAACTATATACTATTCCTACTTTTATAAAAAGTCTTCCTTTTCAAAAGTAGAAAAGGACTTAAAGTATAAAAAGACAAAACTGTACTAGTGGCACTTGCAAAAAAATTCTAACCTAATAAAGCTATACAATATCTTTACGTAAAGTAAAGTCAAGAAAACTATTCACATGTTGATTTCTATCGTGTCTTCTTTGTATTTATTTTTTCATTATTTCTCCGTTACTTTATATCTTCTTTCTATCCTCCAGTTAGCGTTCTTATCTTTTTTTATTCTAGTTGAACTTCCGGGATAATATTATCTTCTCCATTACATCTCGAACATAAATGGTCTGGATATTTGTGTCCAATTAACTTGCAATATCTTGTTAATAATTCTTGTGAAATAAATCCCTTCCTAATTGCTCTTGCATTTGATTGTTTTTGTGGATTGAGTAGAGTCAAAATCCATTGTCTAGCTTCTTCCATATCTGACTGTCATAGTTTCCTTGAATTTGAATAAATCATTTGATGATCTCTTGAATAATAGCTCCATATAGGGTTTTGTAATACCCTAAGTTATAATTAGTGAGTAATTATAATTGCAAAGGAAAAATATTTTATAAGAGATTATGGGCTAAAGCCCATATCGATAAGGAGAAGGAAAAATAATGGGCATAGCCTATTTGCACGCTATAACCAATTCTATATGAATTGGGTTTTCTTAAAAAAAAATATAGTATATAACGGGATTTTTCCTTTTTCTTTTAAAAAGACTTAGAAATTGGCAAGGCAGTATTACTGCCACTCTAGCACGAAGAAGGATAAAGGAAAAATTTTCAATCGACGATTCTTTTTAAACAAGAAAGCAATAAGGATTGATCGGAACATTCTTTTGGGTTTAAGGTAAATCCTTTTCTACATCTTTATTTTGATTTCTAGTCGAGGTAATTTATTTTTGGTAGTAAAATTTAATTATCAAAGATGAGATTAAGCATAGTAAGGTGTGTTTTAGGCATAAAGTTTGAGAAATTGAAGGTTATCATAAAACCTTGAAGGTTGGGTAGTCTAATTTTACCATGAATTAGCCTAAATAAGAGATTTAACATGAGAATGGATATGATGTGATTATAGGTTTGATCCAAGAAAGTGATACAAATCGTTCGGGGTGACACGTTTGGTATTTCGACATGTGTACTATGAGTAGTAATCTTCCCACAATTTGTGTTTGTTAAATTACATATTTATACATTTTTTTGATGAAATAATGATTTACAAAATGCTTTGAAATTGCATGTGGGGCAAGTCCTTTACTTAATATGATATTGATATAGTTATTTGAGATATGATGTTACTATTGTGAATATTCTTCACTTATATGAGGAATAAGTATTTTTGATATATGTTTTATTCAAGTTTACATGTATTATTATCAATATGAATTTTAAAGTTATATTCTATTCTGAAAGATGTTTTCACATGAATATCCTTTTGTTTTCAAAGAATTTATGAATGGGAATAGACCTTGATTGAATCCCATAGCTAACGGCGGGATGGTTAGACCTGGTGCACCTTGTATTTATTGATGAATGTTACAGCCCTCGCTAGTGCGAAGTTAGAACTAGCATACTGATACTGATATGATATTTGACTCCTTTATGAGGGATCCACTGTTATGGGTTATTCTTAATGAAGAAGAATGTCATACTGATTACATGATTCATTCTTGGAAACCTCCAAAATATGTAATATTTGATATGATATGATGCTTTATGAGTTTATTACTGAACTATTGGTTCACTTTGCTTACATGAAACAATGATACGGTTTATTGTTACTATTTTCTGAAAGAGCATTTATTTTATGATTTTTTCTGACTTATCCATATTAATAAAAGGTTGTGGTTAAGTGTTATTACTCTCTGAGCTATCGTCTCACTCCTTGCTATTATTTTTCAGAGAGCACAGGTGACGGTGAGGATCATGTTGGCTACAGGATCCGAGTAGCATATTCCTGGTGAGCCCCGCAATTATTTGTGTGGGATATAGTTTATTTATTCGTTGTGTTTATTTTTCTTGAAAACTCTTAGTTTATCCTTATTCATGTCATTAGATCTTGAGTATTCTTTAATTATTTTGGATTTGTGGAGTATTTGACTTCCTCTTATTTTGGAGATGTATTTCGTATTGTGTGTTGATGATCTATGGTGAATTATGTTGGTGGTTGTGTGATGGTTATGCTATTAGGTTGTTTTGTTGTTGAATTGAGGCATGGGAAATTTCTTTTTTGGCCCAAAAATAGGGGAAACTCTACCTAATTTTATGTAGAATTCTGACGAGGGTTGCTTTGGAGTCCTAACTCCTTAGCGCCGGTCATGATCCTATTTTGGGTCATGACAAAGTTGGTATCAAAGCTAGGTTAGGTTAATTCTATGTCTATGGAGCACACAATAGTAGTAGAATCTCAATTATGGTTATGTTGCTGGCCATTTCTATAATCGTGATTCTGCAAAAGCGTGATAGGATGTGTCTTGATCTTCTTTCCCATTCTTCTATACGTGTGTGATATTTAGGGTCAACTAGATGAATCTAACTATCTTGTTTTGTTAATCAGATGGTTTGTAGAGCAACTACTGGTAGGGGAAGAGGTGGAGCCCACAGAAGAGGCCGAGGTAGGGGTAGTCATGATACCATAGGGAATTGTACTGCCACTCCAAGAAGTTCAAGAGAGTCCACTCCTGAAAGGAATGATATTTTACTTCCACCATCTCATAAGGGTGGTACTACGGAGGTACTTGCTTCTATGCAAAGAGCCATAGAGGGCTTGGCTGATCGACTGGATAGACAGGAGAGGGGTGGTTAACGCAATTCTGCTTAACCTCATCCACAGTTCCAGACACCTGTTTAGACTTACAACTTCAAAAATAAATAGGTATCTTTGCAGGAGTTCCTGAAGTAGAAGTCACCAAAATTTACAGGTTCAGATAGTTTAGCTAATCCTCAGAGCTTTTTGGATGGTAATTTCAAGTCGCTACGAGCGTTAGGATGTTCTAGTGAGAGGGATATGGATCTTGAATCGTATAAATTGGAGGACATGGCTAACACTTGGTATGATACTTTATTGCTAGGAAGACCTGCTAGGGAAGCACCACTGACATGGGATGAGTTTACTAAGTTCTTCATGGATAACTTTCTTCTTTAAAGTCAGAAATAGAAATATGCAACTCAGTTTGAGAGATTAGTTCAGACTCCAGATATGGATGTTTCAACCTATAATACTTTGTTTTGCAAGCTGGCTAGATATGCTCTATACTTGGTGTCCACAGAAGAAGTTTGAGTCCAGAGGTTTGTAAATAGGCTGGTTGCTCATCTTTATAATACAGTGGCCCCACAGATGAAAGTCTTAACCTATTATGAGATAGTGGATCTTCCTAGAATGATTGAGGACAAGGGTCGTGCGGAGCGGGCAGCTTATGTAGCTCGTAAGAAGGCTAAGATGGGTGGATCTTTTAGTGGCAACTTAATTGCAAATCAGAGAGCAGAAAATAAGAGAAAGCATTAGGGCCATCAGACGGGGTTAGATTTGGTTTCACAGTCTGCATATAAGCCACCTTCTAAACAGGGTACCTAGGGGTCTTCAGCAGTTCAGGGATATCGTGGTTCTGGCCAGATATATGTCACTAATCCACCATGCTAGACTTGTGTCAAATCACATATGGGTTAGTGTTGTGTTTTGACTGGAGAGTGTTTTCAATGTGGTCATTTAGGTCATCTCATCAGGGATTACCCTCAGCTTCAGAGAAATATTACTCAGGGTTCTGGTCAGGTAGCTGCACCTAGTCAGGCTACTCGTAATCCTGCAGGAACGGGAAATAGAGGTCGAGGTAATGGAGAACGGGTTGCTGGATACCAGGCATAAGAAAATGCCGGTAGAGGCCAACCGAGAGTCTTTGCACTTACTAGATAGGATGTTCAGGCCTATGATGCAGTGGTTACAGGTATTCTTTCCATTTGTTCTTTTAATGCATATGCTTTGATTGATCCGGGTTCTACCCACTCTTATGTGTCCTCATACTTTACTGTGAGATTTGATAGACAGCCTGAGATGTTAGACTGTCATTTTCTTATTTCCACTCCCATGGGAGATTCCTTATTAGTTGAATATGTGTACCGTGATTGCGAGATTATAGTGGGAGATAGGGATACCCTTGCTGACCTGATTGTACTTGATATGATTGACTTTGATGTGTTGATGGGCATGGATTGGTTATCACCTTGCTATGCTACCGTAGATTGTTATGCAAAGATAGTTCGATTTGAGATACCCAATGAATCTAGTTTTGTATTAGAAGGGGGTCATGTTCCAGAGGTTAGTAAAGTTATATCTTTTATGAAGACCCAACGACTATTGAAGAAAGGTTGCATAGGTTTCTTGGCTATGATAAGTGATATTAGAAAGGGAGCCCTTAGTTTGAGGAGCTACCTGTAGTAAAGAAATTTTCTGATATATTTCCTGAGGAGTTTCCAGGATTACCTCCAGTTCGAGAGATTGACTTCGGTATTGATTTGGCACCTGACACTATGCCAATATCTATTCCCCCATATCGCATGGCACCAACAGAGTTGAAGGAGCTCAAACAACAGTTGCAAGACTTGCTAGATAAGAGTTTTATCAGACCGAGTATATCACCATGGGGTGCATCAGTTTTGTTTATAAAGAAGAAAGATGGGTCTCTAATAATATGTATTGACTACAAGCAGCTAAATAAGGTTATAATACGTAACAAGTATCTGTTGCCTCGTATAGAGGACCTATTTGATCAGTTACAAGGAGCTGCTCATTTTTTAAATATTGATCTCCAATCGGGTTATCATTAGCTTAGAATCAAAGAGGAAGATATATCCAAGACAACATTTAGAACTTGATATGGGCATTATGAGTTCCTTGTGATGCCTTTAGGGTTAACCAATGCTCTTGTTGTATACATGAACTTGATAAATAGGGTGTTTAGGCTATTTCTGGACAAATTTATGATAGTATTCATTGATGATATTCTGATATATTCTCGTAGCCAGGAAGAATATGAGAATCATCTGATGATTGTATTGCAGACATTATAGGAACATAAGCTTTATGCTAAGTTCTCAAAGTGCAAATTTTGGCTTGACTCGGTATCCTTTTTGGGGCATGTTTTCTCCAAGGATGGTATCATGGTGGATTCTAAAAAGCCAGAAGTAGTGCAAAAATGGCCTAGACCCACTTCACCTACAGAGATTCGCAGCTTTATAGGTTTGGCTAATTACTACAGGCGTTTTGTGCAGGATTTCTCTAAAATTTCAGCTCCATTGACCAAGTTAACACAGAAAAATGTGAAGTTCCAGTGGACGGAAGAGTGTGAGCAGATCTTTCAAAAACTCAAGACATGTTTGACCACCGCACCAGTATTAGCCTTACCATCGGGTTCTAGAGGATTCAAGGTATTTTGTGATGCTTCGAGGGTTGGATTAGGATGTGTTCTCATGCAAAATGATCATGTTATAGCTTATGCTTTGAGACAGTTGAAGAAGCACGAGCTGAATTATCCTACCCATGATTTGGAGATGGACGTTGTGGTATTTGCTCTTAAAATTTGGAGACATTATTTATACGGTGAAAATTGTGAGATCTATATCGATCACAAAAGCTTGAAGTATATTTTTCAGCAGCGAGATCTAAATCTTCGACAGCGTCTGTGGATGGAATTACTCAAGGATTATGATTGTGCTATCTTGTATCATCCTGGAAAAGCTAATGTTGTGGCTAATGCTTTGAGCAGGAAATATATAGGTAGTTTGGTATATATAGCTCCTGGAAAGAGGCAATTGGCGAAAGATGTGCAGAAACTTAGAGGTAAAGGTGTCAATTTTGGTGTTGGAAATTCAGGGGTATTGTTGGCTTGTGTTCAAGCTAAATCTTCTTTGGCAGAGTGCATAAAGGCCACTCAATTTGAGTATGTGCAGTTGCGTAAATATCGAGATGAGGTCCTAGTTGGTCAAATTAAGACAATGAGTGTTGACTGTGATGGTATTTTTTGAGTGGGTAATCGATTATGTATACCAGCTACTAATGGGTTAAGACGAGTTATTCTTGAGGAAGCTCACAACTCCAGATATACTATTTACCCTAGTTCCACTAAGATGTATCATAACCTGAAGCAGTTGTACTGGTGGGAAGGTATGAAGAAAGATATTCCTAACTTTGTTTCTAGTTGCTTGACTTGTTAATAGGTTAAAGCGGAGCATCAATGACCAGCAGGATTATTGCAAGAGATTAGGATTCCAGATTGGACATGGGAAAGAGTTACCATGGATTTTGTAATCGGCCTTCTGTGAACCATTAAGGCCATGACTCTGTATGGGTAATTATAGATCTACTTACTAAATCAGCTCACTTTCTACTAGTTAAGACAACGTATAGTGGAGTGAAGTATGCTAAGTTATTTATGGATGAAATTGTCCGACTTCATAGAGTTCCATTGTCCATCATTTCTGATAGAGAATCATAGTTCACTTCAAGTTTTTGGAGTTCTTTCCAAAAAGCATTGGGTACCCAAGTAGATCTTAGTACTGCATTTCATCTACAGATAAACGGACAGTCTGGGTGTAATATACAAATTTTAAAGGATATGTTGAGAGCCTACATTCTTTACTTTGGAGGTAGCTGGGATACTTACTTACTCTTAGCTGAATTCGCTTACAATAATAGTTTTCAGTCAAGCATTCAGATGGCTCCATATGAATCTCTATATGGTAGGTGATGTCGTTCTCCTATCGGGTGGTTTGAAGTTGGAGAGGCTAAGGTTCTAGGACCATACTTTGTACAGGATGCTATGGACAAGGTCCAATTGATTAGACAGAGATTGCTCACAGCCCAAAGCAGACAAAAGTCTTATGTAGACAAAAGAAGAAGAGACTTGGTGTTCACAGTTGGGGATATGGTTTTTCTATGAGTCTCTCCTATGAAAGATGTGATGCGCTTCGAAAAAAGAGGTAAATTAAGCCCGAGGTATGTAGTACCTTATGAGATACTTGAGCGTATAAGAGGAGTGGCGTATCATGTGGCACTCCCTCCCGAGATGTCTTTCATCCATCCAGTGTTTCATGTCTCTATGATAAGAAAGTATATATCAGATTCTTCTCGCATACTCAAAGCACCGACCTTGCAAATTGATGAGAACTTAACCTATGAGGAGGAACCAATGGCCATCATTGATCGACAAGTAAGAAGGTTACGGTCAAAGGAGTTTGTTCTCGTGAAAGTCTTCTGGAAGAACCATACTATTGAAGAAGCTACGTGGGAGTCAAAAAAGGATATGTACTCTAAATTCGGGGACCGAATTTCTTAAGGTGGGGAGAATGTAATACCCCAAGTTATAATTAGTGAGTAATTATAAATAAAAAAGAAAAATATTTATAAAAGATTATGGGCTAAAGCCTATATCGATAAGGAGAAGGAAAAATGATGAGTTTAGCCCATTTGCACGCCATAACCAATTCTATATGAAGTGGGTTTTGTTAAAAAAAAATAAAGTATATAAGGGGCTTTTGCCTTTTTCCTTTAAAAAGACTTATCAATTGGCAAGGGAGTATTACTGCCACTCTAGCATGAAGAAGGATAAAGGAAAAATTTTCAACCCACGATTCTTTTTAAACAAGAAAGCAATAAGGATTGATCGTAACATTCTTTCGGATTTAAGGTAAATCCTTTTCTACATCTTTATTTTGATTTCTAGTCGAGGTAATTTATTTTGGGTAGTAAAATTTAATTATCAAAGATGAGATTAAGCATAGTAAGGTGTGATTTTAGGCATAAAGTTTGAGAAATTAAAGGTTATCATGAAACCTTAAAGGTTGGGTAGTCTAATTTTACCATGAATTAGCCTAAATAAGAGATTTAACATGAGAATGGATATGATGTGATTATAGGTTTGATCCAAGAAAGCGATACAAATAGTTCGGGGTGACACGTTTGGTATTTTGACACATGTACTATGAGTAGTAATCTTCCCACAATTTGTGTTTGTTAAATTTCATATTTATACATGTTTTTGATGAAATAATGAGTTATGAAATGCTTTGAAATTGCATGTGGGGCAAGTCCTTTACTTAATATGATATTGATATAGTTATTTGAGATATGATGTTACTATTGTGAATATTCTTCACGTATATGAGGAATAAGTATTTTTGATATATGTTTTATTCAAGTTTACATGTATTATTATCGATATGAATTTTAAAGTTATATTATATTCTGAAAGATGTTTTCACATGAATATCCTTTTGTTTTCAAAGAATTTATGAATGGGAGTAGACCTTGATTGAATCCCATAGCTAACGGCGGGATCGTTAGACCTGGTGCACCTTGTATTTATTGATGAATGTTACAGCCCTCGCTAGTGGGAAGGTAGAACTAGCATACTAATACTGATATGATATTTGACTCCTTTATGAGGGGTCCACTGTTATGGGTTATTCTTAATGAAGAAGAATGCCATACTGGTTACATGATTCATTCTTGGAAACCTCCCAAATATATAATATTTGATATTATATGATGTTTTATGAGCTTATTACTGAACTATTGGTTCACTTTTCTTCCATGAAACAATGATACGGTTTATTGTTACTATTTTCTGAAATAGCATTTATTTTATGATGTTTTCTGACTTATCCCCACTAGAAAAAGGTTGTGGTTAAGTGTTATTACTCACTGAGCTGGCGTCTCACTCCTCGCTATTATTTTTCAAAGAGCATAGGTGACGATGAGGATCGCATTGGCTAGAGGATCCGAGTGCCATATTCTTGGTGAGCCCCGTAATTGTTCGTGTGGGGTATAGTTTATTTATTCGTTATGTTTCTTTTTCTTGAAAACTATTAGTTTCTACTTAGTTATGTCATTAGAGCTTGAGTATTCTTTCATTATTTTGAATTTGTGGAGTATTTGACTTTCTCTTAATTTGGAGATGGATTTCATATTGTGTGTTCATGATCTATGGTGAATTGTGTTGGTGGTTGTGTGATGGTTTTGCTTTGGGTTGTTTTGTTGTTGAATTGAGACAGGGAAAATTTCTTGTTAGGCCTAAAAACAGGGAAAACTCTGCCCGATTTTCTTTAGAATTCTGACGAGGCTTGCTTTGGAGTCCTAACTCCTTAGCGTCGGTCATGATCCTATTTTGGATCGTGACAGGTTTCCATTGATATAATTATTTGCTAATTCTTGAACAATTGTAGATATTCAACTAATTCATTTATTTGCATAAAAATCAGGTATCTCAACTTTAGGTATCTCTGGTTGTTGAGCAATATCTTCTGGTATAATCATATCACTGGTTAATCCTATTTTTACAACTTGTATAACTGGTTTGATTTTGTCATATAATACCTCTGCTAGTGCAGTATAACACTTTATAAAAAATGGATTTTCTTTGGTTATTTTCTTATAGGCGGTGAATGCTTTATATAATTCCGGTATAGTTGTTAGTTCATCTCCATCTTGGGTATATACGGTATTTAATAATCCATAACTAAAACAAGTTTTAACTAAGCTTGGGTTGGTTTTCGGTAATGCGATTAACTTGTTGTAACCTTCTAATTTTTGGGTTATATAGTTTGTGTTTAATTCTTGGATATTTGTAGCTCTGGGGTTAAGGTTTAGGTAAGTTTGTATTTTGTGAATATTTTCTATGTATGCTCGAGTTATATGGTTTCTATCTTTTTTTAAACTTTCTTGATATGTGGTAGTTTATAGGGGTATAACAAGGGGTCTTTTTGTGTTTTTGGTATAAATAGTTTTTCAAATATCTTATTCATGCTCATGTTCTGATATTTTTGTCCACTAACTCCTTTGCTTGTACCTGCAATTGTAGATTGATAAACGTTATGGGTTTTATGGAGTTTCCCAACGTCTCCTTTTAGCTCTGGAATTTTGATTTCTTCCGACAGACATAGCTCTGCACACTGCTGAGTTATCTAATTCATAGCTTTAGACTTCAATTTAACCTTATTAGTCTTTAGCTTTTCTATTTCATTATCCATACTGTTCACTTTCATTGAAAGCGTAGTTAGGGTTTTGAGTATCTTTTCTAAAGCATCATCTTCTATTATATCAGTCTGTGTAGCTTTGTCTTGATATGTAATCTGCAATAACATTCTTGTTAGTTTTGATTACTTCAATTGTAAATTTAAAATTTAATATATTTAATACTAGTCTCCGAATCTCTTTCGTTATAACTGAATTTGGTATTTTCTTTGTTAACCACTAATGTACCTGTGTATTATTTGTTCGTACAATAAATTTGTTATATACAATATATGGCTCAAATTATAATAAACATTTATATAATGAACATAATTCTTTTCTATTTATTTTCCATTTTATCTCTGTTTCATTAAACGAGCCTGAGTAGTATCTACAATGATGTTCTAATTCTTCTTCTTCATATTTATATTAAGTACTCCTCCGTAACTATATTCACTTGCATCTGCTTCTACTATATATGTAAATTTTTTATTTTCATTTGGAAATTGTAATTTTGGTAATTCTTTACAAAGTATTTTTATTTTCTGAACTTGTTTTTAATCTTTTTCGTTGTAATTATATTCTACATCTTTTTTAAATTTTTTTTGTAATGGTTTTAGATTTTTTGCTAATTTTGGTATATATTCGCTTACTTGGTTTACTAATCCTAAAAATAATTGTAATTTCTTTTTTGTATCTAATTCTTCTTTTGAATTTATTATTTTTTGTGCTATATGTTGTTGCATTTTTACTCCACTTATATCTATTTTTATTCCTAACACTTTTGAATTTATTATTTTTGTACTATATGTTGTTGCATATTTACTCCACTTTTATCTATTTGTATTGCTATAAACTCTATCTGATTTTTCATAATTTCGGCTTTCTTTTCACTTAAAATTTTTTCTAAATTTTCTATTATATCTATAAATTGTTCTAATTATTTTAAATATTCCTCTTTAGTTTTTGTATATAATAGTATATCATCTATGTATACTATACAATTAGGTAGTTGTTTAAAATGACTATCCATAAAGTGTTTGTATCTACCTGGTGCATTTTTATATCCAAATGGTAACACATTCCATTCGTAAAATCCTTGTGGTACTGTAAATGCAGTTAATTTCTTAGATTCTTCTTCTAACTTTAAATGGTAAAATCCTGATTTACAATCAAATTTACTAAAGTAATTATATCCTTGTATTTGTCTTATTTTTAATATCTTGTTGGTATTGGATAATTATATGTCATAGTTTTTACATTTAGGTTTCTATAATCGATAACCATTCTACTTTTTCCTCTCTTTTTTTTCACTATGTTTATTTACTATAAATGCTGGACTATTGTGTTTACTATTACTTATTTGTATGTATTGTTTTTCTAATAATTCATC
>NW_025871905.1:18384-42098 GCF_002878395.1 Capsicum annuum
ATTATATCCTTGTATTTGTCTTATTTTTAATATCTTGTTGGTATTGGATAATTATATGTCATAGTTTTTACATTTAGGTTTCTATAATCGATAACCATTCTACTTTTTCCTCTCTTTTTTTTCACTATGTTTATTTACTATAAATGCTGGACTATTGTGTTTACTATTACTTTTTTGTATATATTGTTTTTCTAGTAATTCGTCTATATGCATTTTAAATTCTTTTAAATCATCAAACTTACATGTTAATGGTTTCAGGGTTATTATGCTATTTTTATCTATTAGCTCAATTTTTACAGTAGTTTTATGTTTTTTCCATCCTTTTAATAGATGTTCACTGTATAATTGTCTTAATTTTTTCTACCTTATCTATTGAAAATATAGTCATTTCTTCTTTATTTATTGAAAATATAACTAGTTTTATTGTGTCTTCAGTATTTTTTATATTTTTTAATTTTTGTGTGATTTTTTCACCTCCTTTTATCCAATCAGTTTTCTTTCTTATTTTATTAATAACTCTTTTTTCTCTTACCTTTTGTTTACATGGTGTTGTAAACCACCAGTGTGTTCTAGTTATTACATGTGGGTATAATTTATCTAAAAATGGCATTTCTAAAAGCATATCTTTTGATGTTAGTTCATAATTATAGATTTCATTTATTGTTAATATCTTATCCCATACTTGTATTTTTACATTTCTAGCTTTACAAGTAATTAAGCTTCCTTCATTATTAAATCCTCTAACTACTATTGGTGTTTTCAATTTATCCCATTTACTATTTGGTAAATAATTATATCTACATAAATTGGCTTCTGCTCCTGTATCTATCATAGGCGTATAATAGCTGTTGTAATATCCTTCTACTATTATCTTTATTAATACATATATTTTCATATCATGTCAAAGTTCTTTTTATTAATAATTTTTCTCTATAATAGGTTATGGTTATTTGTGTATGTTCTATATTGTAGGGTTTTACTTATTCTAACCATTTTATTCCTAATATTATGTCTGCTTTTTGCATATTTTCTTTTATTTCAACTTCTATTTTTATTTTTCTAATTCCTACTATTATTTCTTTTTATGTTGTATCCTTAATAGTTATTAAACTTCTTGGTAGATCTGGGCATATATTACTATTATATTTTATTTCTTCATTTTTTACTAAATATTTTGCTATATAATTTTCTTCTTGTCTTGTAATTAGGAGTATTAAATATTCTTTTTCATTTATTGTTCCCATTATATAATATTGTGTTAAATTAATTGTTGAAGTTATTTCATAGTTTGTTCTTTTTGATGATCCTGATGATTTTGGTTTTTCAAAAGTTATTCTTTTTGTTGTACTTATTCTATCATTTAATATTTCTAAATCTTCTTCTATATCTATGTCTTTGTAACTATAATTATTGTTATCAATTATTTTTACAAATTATTCGAAAGGACTTTCTTTTTGTATTTTATTAATTTTATTTTTTCCCGTTATTTTATGTTTTGTTGTTAATACATATAGATATTTACATCTTGCTGTAAATATTTTACTTCCTGGGGTTAGTTCTATTCCTAATATCTTCCAATATAATACTAATGATTTATCTATGTTTTTATCTGTTATTGCTACTGAATAATTCGTACTTATTATAAATTTAAATTTTTGGTATATTAAATTTCCTTTTATGGCAGTTATTATACTTTTTTCTATAGGTTTTATAATTCTATCATCTGCTAAATATAATTCTATTGGTGTATCTATTTCTTTTCTAAAACATGCTTTTATTAATATCTCCGTTCCTCTAAGGTGTACGTATTTTATTGGGTCTTTAATTTTTATATTGTTTATTTCTATATTTATTATTCTCTTTGTTACTAATGGTATACTAGCTCTACCTTTTGCATATCTACAGCCTATTACATGTTCCTTTTGACTTGCTACGTAGTATTCTTCTTTTCGTCTACTAAATATATTTTTTATTGTTGGTATTTTAAATATTTTTTCTACACTTAAATCTAATTTTTTTCCTTTTATTTCGTCAAATATATTATTATCAAATATTTTTTTGATCTGTTCCTTCTTCATTTAAATATTCTTCCTTTGTTATTATTTTTATATTTTCTTTAGTTATTTGATTCATTTTTATATCTTCTTCAGTCATTTGATTCATCTGATTTACTATCTATTTCATTATCTGTTTCATTCTCCAAAATTTCATATATACTATCGTCACTTTCTAATTCGTAATATATATAATCTATTTGCATATATTCTGTATTTTCTATCTTTATTTCTAATATTTGTTTCTTTTTTGGGATTTTAGGCATTTTACAATCTTAGCTAAATGTCCTAGTTTTCCACAATTATAACAAGTACGTTCTTTTATAGATTTCTTTTTCCTATGTGGTCTTTTATGTTTATAATTTTTTACATAATATCTTTTTCTTGGTTTCTCATATTTATATTTTGATTTTTTGTATTTCTTATGTCTTTTTCTTTTCTTATAATATCTTTCTTCACATCCAAATTGAGGTGTTATTTTATCTTTGCAACATGCTAAATTTCTTATTAATGTTTTTTCCATTTTTATTTCTTCTCAATATTTTTCACATAGATTTTTATACCATTGTTGTAAAAATTTTATTCTTGCTCCTAGGGTATCTACTATTTTTGCTTCATCCCAACTCTTTATTATTTTTAACCTAAATGGTTCAAGTAATTTACTAAAATATATTCTTCTCACTTCTTTACTTTCTTCTGTATTATATGCTCCCTTATAGTAATATTCTTTAAATGCACGCGTATATTCATCTATATAGCATATATTACATATTGCTAGTTTTAACATTAAATTTCTATTTGTATCTTTTTCTTTGTTTTGTTCTTCTTCTTCTGTTGCCATACTGCTAAATTCATCTCTTATAGTCATTTCATATTTTTTCAATATGTCTATAGTTGTTAGTTTAGTTACTATTGTTCCTTCTGTTTCTTTATCATTCCTTAATACCTTTTTACTATTTTTAGTTAAATTTAAAAACCATAATTTTGTTGTTCCTATTAGTATTTTTTCTATATATTCTGGTGTATCTATAGCATTTATACCATTGTCTAATAATTGTTTTGCTATATATCTTATCTATAATTGTATCATTTTATCTACATCTATTACACAGTCTAAGTCTAAAAAGTTATAATTTTTATTAATTATTTATTTTGGAGTTCATTTGTTATATTCATTTTTTAGGTTAAATTTTTTAAACTTATCTTTATAATGATATGTAGGTTTTCTTATTTCTGATGTACTAGTTATTATATTTTCATCGTCTTCTTTATCAAGAGTATTTATTTCTGTGTTTATATTTTCTAATTTCTCTTTATTAATTACTTCTTGTTTTTCATTGATTTCTAACTTTTCTATATTTGTTAAGATTTTTGTATATGTTTCACTATCTTCCAAATCATAATTATCTGTTTCTTTAGCATCTACTGTATTTATTTCTATTTCATTAATTTCTAATTCTTTATTTTCGTCTTCTAATTTTTCTTTAAATTGATTTATCTCATTTAATAATTTTTGTTCTTTATCTTTTTCTTCTTTTTCTTCTTTTTCTTTCTGTCTTTGTTCATACAGATCTTTTAGCATTTGTAATTCTTTTTCTAATTCAGCAATCCTTCTATTTTTAGTTTCTTCTATTTTTCATATTTCTTCTGTAGTTTGTTGTTTTATCTTATCTATTTCTTTTTTCCTATCTATTTCTTCATTTTCTTTTGCTATTCTTACCATTGCTATTAATTTATCTTCTAATTTCAATTCTTCTTTTTCTAACATTAAATATAAATGTTCCCCTATTTTCTTATATTTTCACCCTAAATTGGAAAATACTATTCTTACTTTTAATCCTTCATGATTTTCATATGTTTTTTCATCTATTATAAATTCTTCTTTGTTCATTTCATCTACTTGATGATGTATTGATCATGTTGATATATATATATTCTAGACTATCTATTTGTGATTCTAAATATGATATTTCTTTTTTTTGTGCTTTTATTGATTTTTGACATACTCTTACAATCATGTTATATTGTAATCTTTCTTTTCTTATTTTTAATTCTCTCCATTTTTCAGATATTATTTTTTTTAGTTCCTTATATTTTTAAAACTTTGTTATGTTATTCATCTGTACAATATTTATAATATTTTGGTGGATACCGAAATCTGATTTTATCATAATTAGGTGGTATATATCTCATTCTTCTAGATTTTAAATGAATTATTAATTTTGCCTCATTGCTAGATATAAAAGTAATTAAGTAAGCTAATCTATGGGGATTTTATTTTATTTTATTTAACTTCTTATATTCTGGGTAGTAACTAGTTAAAATTTCTTTAAATTTTTTAAAAGCTTGTGTATTTCTGTATGAAAAAAGACAAAATGAAAAAGAAGAAAAAGATAAAAAAACAAAAATTATTAGTTGAGATAAATAAAATTAAAGAAAAATTAGAAGAAAAAAATAAAGAATTAGAAAGTGAAGATAGTATATATGAAATTTCGGAAAATGAAACAGATAATAAGATAGATAGTGAATTAGATGAATCAAATGACTGAAGAAGATATAAAAATAGTAACAAAGAAAGAATATTTAAATGAAGAAGGAACAAATAAGAAAATAATATTTGATAATAATATTTGACGAAATAAAAGGAAAAGAATTAGATTTAAGTATAGGAAAAATATTTAAAATACCAACAATAAAAAACATATTTAGTAGACGAAAAGAAGAATACTACGTAGTAAACCAAAAGGAACATGTAATAAACTGTAGATATGCAAAAGGTAGAGCTAGTATATCATTAGTAACAAAGAGACTAATAAATAAAGAAATAAACGTTATAAAAATTAAAGACCCAATAAAATACGTAAACCTTGGAGGAACGGAGATATTAATAAAAGCATGTTTTAGAGAAGGAATAGATACACCAATAGAATTATATTTAGCAGATGATAGAATTATAAAACCTATAGAAAAAAGTATAATAACTGCCATAAAAGGAAATTTAATATACCAAAAATTTAAATTTATAATAAGTGTGAATTATTCAGTAGCAATAACAGATAAAAACATAGATAAATCATTAGTATTATACTAGAAAATATCAGGAATAGAACTAACCCCAGGAAGTAAAATATTTACAGCAAGATGTAAAAATCTATATGTATTAACAACAAAACATAAAATAACGGGAAAAATAAAATTAATAAAATACAAATAGAAAGTCATTTCGAACAATTTTTAAAAACAATTGATAACAATGATTGTAGTTACAAAGACATAGAAATAGAAAAAAATTTAGAAATAATAAATGATAGAATAAGTACAACAAAAAGAATAGCTTTTGAAAAGCCAGAATCATCAGGATCATCAAAAAGAACAAACTATGAAATAACTTCAACAGTTAATTTAACTCAATATTATATAACAGGAACAATGAATGAAAAAGAATACTTAATACTCCTAAATACAGGACAAGAAGAAAATTATATAGCAAAATATTTAGTAAAAAATGAAGAAATAAAATCTAATAGTAATATATGCCTAGATTTACCAAGAAGTTTAATAACTATTAAGGATACAGCAGAAAAAAGAAATAATAATAGGAATTAGAAAAATAAAAATAGAATTTGAAATAAAAGGAGATATGCAAAAAGCAGACATAATATTAGGAATAAAATGGTTAGAACAAGTAAAACCATACAATATAGAACATACAAAATTAACCATAACATATAATAAAGAAAAATTATTAATAAAAAGAACTTTGACATGATATGAAAATATATGTATTAATAAAGATAATAGTAGAAGGATATTATAACAGATACTATACGCCTATGATAGATATAGGAGCAGAAGCCAATTTATGTAGATATAATTGTTTACCAAATAGTAAATGGGATAAATTAAAAACACCAATAGTAGTTAGAGAATTTAATAATGAAGGAAGCTTAATTACTTATAAAACTAGAAATGTAAAAATACAAGTATGGGATAAGATATTAACAATAGAAGAAATCTATAATTATGAACTAACATGTAAAGATATGCTTTTAGGAATGCCATTTTTAGATAAATTATACTCACATATAATAACTAGAACACACTGGTGGTTTACAACACCATGTAAACAAAAGGTAAGAGAAAAAAGAGTTATTAATAAAATAAGAAAGAAAACTGATTGGATAAAAGGAAGTGAAAAAATCACACAAAAATTAGAAAATATAAAAAATACTGAAGACACAATAGAACTAGTTATATTGTCGATAAATAAAGAAGAAATAACTATATTTTCAATAGATAAGGTAGAAATGATAAAGAAAAAATTAAGACAATTATACAGTGAAGATCCATTAAAAGGATGGAAGAAACATAAAACTATTGTAAAAATTGAACTAATAGATAAAAATAGTATAATAACCCAAAAACCGTTAACATATAACTTTGATGATTTAAAAGAATTTAAAATGAGTATAGATGAATTATTAGAAAAACAATACATACAAATAAGTAATAGTAAACACAATAGTCCAGCATTTATAGTAAATAAACATACTGAACCAAAAAAAGGAAAAAGTATAATGGTTATTGATTATAGAAACCTAAATGCAAAAACTATGACATATAATTATCTAATATCAAATAAAATATTAAAAATAAGACAAATACATGGATATAATTACTTTAGTAAATTTGATTGTAAATCATGATTTTACCGTTTAAAGTTAGAAGAAGAATCTAAGAAGTTAATTGCATTTACAGTACCACAAGGATTTTAGGAATGGAATGTGTTTCCATTTGGATATAAAAATGCACCAGGTAGATACCAACACTTTATCGATAGTTATTTTAAACAACTACCTAATTTTATAGTATACATAGATGATATACTATTATATACAAAAACTAAAGAGAAACATTTAAAATTATTAGAACAATTTACAGATATAATAGAAAAATCGAGAATAAGATTAAGTGAAAAGAAAGCTAAAATTATGAAAAATCAGATAGAATTTTTAGGAATACAAATAGATAAATATGGAGTAAAAATGCAACAACATATAGTACAAAAAATAATAAATTCAAAAGAAGAAATAGATGCAAAAAAGAAATTACAATCATTTTTAGGATTAGTAAACCAAGTAAGAGAATATATACCAATATTAACAGAAAATATAAAGCCATTACAGAAAAAATTTTAAAAGGATGTAGAATATAATTACAGCGAAGAAGATAAAAAACAAGTTCAGAAAATGAAAATACTTTGTAAAGAATTACCAAAATTACAATTTCCAAATGAAAATAAAAAATTTACATATATAGTAGAAGCAGATACAAGTGATTATAGTTACGGAGGTGTACTTAAATATAGATATGAAGAAGAAAAATTAGATCATTATAGATACTACTCAGGCATGTTTAATGAAACAGAGATAAAATGGAAAATAAATAGAAAAGAATTATGTTCATTATATAAATGTTTATTAGCATTTATATTGTACATAAAAAGTTTAGTGTACGAACAGATAATACGCAGGTACGTTGGTGGTTAACAAAGAAAATACAAAATTCAGTTACAACAAAGAAAATTTGGAGACTAGTACTAAATATATTAAATTTTACATTTACAATTGAAGTAATCAAAACTAACAAGAATGTCATTGCAGATTACATATCAAGACAAAGCTACACAGACTGATATAATTGAAGATGATGCTTTAGAAAAGGTACTTAAAACCCTAACTACGCTTTCAGTAAAAGTGGACAGTATGGGTAATAAAATAGAAAAGCTAAAGACTAATGAAGTTAAACTGAAGTCTAAAGCTATGAATCAGATAACTCAGCAGTGTGCAAAGCTATGTCGATCAGAAGACATAAAAATTCCAGAGCTAAAAGGAGACGTTGGGAAACTCTATAAAACCCATAACGTTTATCAATCTACAGTTGCAGGTACAAGCAAAGGAGTTTGTGGACAAAGATATCAAAACATGAACATGAATAAGATATTTGAAAAATTATTTATACCAAAAACACAAAAAGACCCCTTGTTCATACCCCTACAAACTACCACATATCGAGAAAGTTTAAACCAAGATAGAAAAGTCTATAACCATATAACTCGAGCATACATAGAAAATATCCACAAAATACAAACTTATCTAAACCTTAACCCCAAAGCTACAAATATCCAAGTACCAAACACAAACTATATAACCCAAAAATTACAAGGTTACAACAAGTTAATCGCATTACCAAAAACCAACCCAAGCTTAATTAAAACTTGTTTCAATTATGGATTATTAAATACCGTATATACCCAAGATGGAGATGAACTAACAGCTATACCAGAATTATATAGAGCATTCGCCACCTATAAGAAAATAACCAAAGGAAATCTAATTTTTATAAAGTGTTATACTGCACCAGCAGAGATATTATATGACGAAATTAAACCAGTTATACAAGTTATAAAAATAGGATTTACTAGAGATATGATTATACCGGAAGATATTGTTCAACAGCCAGAAATACCTAAAGTTTAGATACCTAATTTTTATGCAAATAAATGAATTATTGGAATAACTACAATTATTCAAGAATTAACAAATAATTATATCAATGGAAACCCTATATGGAGCTATTATTCAAAAGATCATCAAATGATTTATTCAAATTCAAGGGAACTACGACAGTCAGATATGGAAGAAGCTAGATAATGGATTTTGATACTACTCAATCTAGAAAAACAACCAACTGCAAGAGCAATTAGGAAGGGATTTATTTCAGAAGAATTATTAACAAGATGTTGCAAAATGATAGGACACAAATATCCAGACCATTTATGTTCGAAATGTAATGGAGAAGATAATATTATCCTAGAAGTTCAGCTAGAATAAAAGAAGATAAGAATGAAGAAGGATAGCTGGAAGATACACGACAAAAGATATAAAGCAACACGGACCCATGGAAAAATAAAGACAAGAAGACAAAAGCATTAAAGTTAAAAAAGCGACATATAACTTATCAAGCTAAGTTTTTAACATATGAATTGTAAGAATATGTAAATTATTTGTATAGTTTTTGAAGTTTTGACAAAGACATTATTAGTCTAGTATTAGGCATTAAATAGTTTTTTGTATTTTATACTTCAAGTCCTTTTCTACTGTTGAAAAGGAAGACTTTTTGTAAAAGTACGAATAGTAGATAGTTTACGTGTAAAGTAGGAATAGTAAATAGTTTACATGTTTTTCACCTTTTTAGAGATTATAAATATGTAAGTCATCCGGATAAGTTAAGGCAAGACTTCATGAGTTGAAGCAAGCCTCCTTTTGTACAGAAATACTTTTGAATATTTAATAAAAACAAATATATTTCTAAGGAAAACCTATGGATGAACAAAACCCAGAATTATCAAACCTACCAAAACAGGTATATTCATTTATAATTATGAATAGCTAAATTCATAAATTCCTGACAATCATAATATGATAAAATAAGTTCATGCTAGTTACTATATAGTAGAATTATTTGAAGAATAATATGTTATAAAGTTTAATAGCAAATAGGAAAAGGAGAAAAACCCCTAGGACTATGCCATCCTAAAGGTGAAACTGGTGAGGCAAGAAGGCCGTGATAGGGGAGTAACCAGTGTAGAGGTGTTGTTTAAGGAAAAAGTATCCAAACTACCATGCTAATAGTGACAGAGTAACATAATTATTTATGAATAATCTGGTATATAGTGATCTAAGATGACCATATTTTATTATGTATATGATTGAAGGGAATATTTTGAAATAGCATCATATGAAAAATGAATGCTTATTTATCTGATGAAATGATAGATAAATTCAAAATACTTGTTTTGTATGTACTTAAGGATATAGAAATAGTAGAAATAAGAAAGATCATATGGAAAAAAATATTTGATAAATATACTATGACTAGAATAAATTGCATACCACACCTACCTACCTACTCCTATATATACCTATATGCCAAAACTACACATCAACCATGATAAACTACGTAAAATATTGAAAAATAGATATAAAAAATATACAATTAATAGAAAAACTAATGAAAACAAATTTAGAAGAATACATGAGAACTAAAAATATAAAATATCTACAATAGCTTAAAGAAAATATGGAAGAATTAAAAAGATTAAAACAAACAACTAAAGAATATTATGAAAAAACAAATGACAGATAACTTTAAAATACTTGTTTTATATATACATAGAGATATAAAAATTATAGACATAAAGAAAATAATATGGGAAAAGATATGGAATTATGAAGAAGAAGAGTTATTAAGTTCTATAGAAAACTTACACCTATATAATGAAAGTTACTGCTCATATTTAGACAGTTATTAATCAGATGTAACCCATGACTGATATCTGTACCTATACACTGCAATATATAACGTAATAATGCGGAAAACATGAACATGTAGGCCACAAGGTTCAACTGAATAAAAAATCTGTCAAAACATAAAATCCATATGGGTGAAAGATACCCAAAACAGCTGAAAATTGAATCAAATCTGAACATAAGTCTAAATACTGAATCTGAAAAAATTCTAAGTACTGTCTGAATAAGGAGTTGAAGGAACATGTTTCCAACTAAATCCGTAAACTGATAACTAGCTAAAATAATAATGAATAAATCAAATCATATTGTCCTCGAATGAAGAGGACTCACTGAATCTCTGTGACTGGAAATGATACTGCTACTGCTGGTCTGGAGCTCGTGTCTCTGAACCTATGGTGTAACATGAAAAGAAAACACCGTAGCACAAATGCGTCAGTACAAATGAAGTACTGAGTATACGAGTGAGGTAGGCTAATGCAAAGGGCTTACATACAGGAATAATGCTAATTGAATGACTGATATAAACGTAAGAGTACAAACATACATACATAGTAACTGAGATCGTGAGTACGTGGTAGCTAAATCTGTATGCTAATACATAACTGGAAATATAGTTTTGATAACGTGAGCGACTGTGTCTGACAATCCTAAATCTGGTAGAACTCCCTGAGTCCCGTGCTATAATTGAATTTGACTATATCTAAAAGTCCTGGTATACTGATATTTGAAGAACTATCTGAGTTCTTTTACTGAGACTGACACTAAAACTGTGGGAGGTAGTTGTTTAACCGACATGACCCATGTATACCATTACGGCTAAGCTAGGGTCCAATCTCTACCCCGACTGGAGGGGTATCAATACCGTGCCACTGGTAAGGACAGATGTGAGTGACCCTTATCTGGTAGGTACTCAAAGTGAGAATGGTGGGACCCTAAACTAACAGGTTAAGCCACCTCATCAACCCTAATATGATAGGATAAGATATCTCAACCTACGCTGGCTACATAGTTTCGGAACACAAGGATGACTGCTAAGAATCACACCCTAAAACTAGTAGGTGAGTCCCCATCCTTGGGTTCACTCGGTGCTAACTTCTACTCCTATTTGAAGAGACTAAACATGATTCAACTAACTGTACATGGACAAATTAACTGACTTCCATTAACTGACGAAGTAGTACTATTATCTGAGAGTTAACTGAGATCATGAGATTTCTGAGGTTTTCCTGAGTCACATGACTGACTGAGTTCTATAGATTATAGCTTGACTAAGATTATCATGACAACATGACATGGCTCTAGGCACACAACTATGTTTTTCGGGTACGAATACCCCCAGGACTCGATAGAAGGAAACTGACACACATGACATGACTTGATCACAAGATTTGAGTCCACAATACATAATATCATAAGTAGGGGATATCATATTTCATATAGTTATTCAATATCTTAGACACTGTAGGGAATACATGGATATATTTCCTGTACATATTGTATATCTCCATTATCTTGCATACTTCATACCACCACAATAGCAACACATGAAAAGCATGGAATTCATATTGAAGTATATAGCTACCATGAACTTGTTATTTATGCATCATAGAACCATACAAACATAAATTCTAGCATCCTGAGCATTTTATCAAACACTTTGTATGCATTCTTTAAGTCATAGATGGGTTTTATACTTGCACCTTATTAAACCACCTAAAGTTCATGGTTTTCAATTAACAAACATATATATTCCATAAGAACACCTTTAGACATCACATTGAAACTTAAACAACAATCGTCAACATGTACATACTCATATCACCACAAAAATTTTACAAACTAACCTTTAAAACATGGTCCTTGAGCTCTATGAATGGATTGGATCCATAGATGAACACTATGCATACCTTAGTGATTGAATCTTGAAAGAGATCTAATGTTTCTCAAGGTTCTTGAAGAATTCCTTAGACTTGCTCTTGAGGAGATGATCTTGAGAGAAAACCCTAATCTTGTGGTTGAGAGTGTAAGAGAGGGCTTTTAAGATACTTAACTGAAGAAAAATGGGAAAAATTATGCCTCTTTAGGGTTATAAGTCGAGGAAGGTAAAGTAAATGACCAAAATACCCTTATGAAATAAATTCCCAATTGCTGAAAATCATAGCTGACGACATTTGTGACAAGGCATCAAAAATGTGACAAGCCATCAAAAATGTCGTCACATAGGAGCTGGAATTGATGGTTTCTGCCTAAGTCTGACGACATTTGTGACAAGGCATCAAAAATGTGGTAATCTACGACAAATGTAGTCACTTAGGAGCTGGTTTCTACCTAAGGATGAAGACATTTGTGACAAGGCATCACAAATGTGGTAAGCTACCATGAATGTCGTCACTTAGGAGCTGGTTTCTGCTTGAGGCTGACGACCATCGAGATAGGGCGTCACAAATGTGGTAAGCTACCACAAATGTCATCACTTAGGATCTGGTTTCTGCCTATGGCTGACGGCCTTCGTGATAGGGCATCACAAATGTGGTAAGCTGCCACGAATATCGTCACACTATTTCTACAATAACATACTGGAATAAAATAGGAATAACTCTTTGCTCCGATATCAGATTTAGGCGAAATTGGTATCATTGGAAAGATAATTAAATTACATATCTTTTGATAGGTCATGAGCTCAAAAATTCCAATTATAATGAGAGATATGCTCATTTGAATCTGACTATGGCAATATCTTTCTCAAGAATTCAATCGGTGAGGAATATTTTGATTCGTCTGATAGCTGGGAGTTATTTGAAGCCTTAATATACATCTAACCTACTCATAAAACTATAAAAGAACCATGATGTACTATGCATGAGCTTGGTACATGGCTCTTATATTGGTTTGGATTTTTTGGGGTATTACACATAAATCGCTTCGAATGGAGCCATATGAATACTGGAGTGATATCTGTTGTTGTATGCAAACTCAATCAAAGGCAAGTGGTCATACCATATTTCCTTGAAATCAATTGAACATGCCCTTATCATATCTTATAGAGTCTAAATGGTCCTTTTTGGTTGACCATCTATCTGAGGATGAAATGTTGTACTGAGATGAACTTGGGTACCAAGACCCTTTTAGAACGCTTTCCAGAAGTGAGAGGTAAAATGGGTACCTCTGTCTGAGATGATAGATAGTGGAATACCATGTAATATGACCAACTCCCTGATATAGAGTTTGGCATAATCCTCAGTTGAGTAAGAGGTACGAACTGGAAGGAAATGAGCTGACTTGGTCATTCTATCTACAATGACCCAAACTGAATCATGCTGATGATGTGTTCTAGGTAAACCCGTCACGAAGTCTATGTTGACTTCTTCCCACTTCCAAGTAGGAATAATGAACTCCTGCATGGAACCACTAGATTTTTGATGCTCTATCTTAACCTGCTGACATGTAGAGCACTTAGCCACAAACTCTGCAACGTCCCTCTTCATCCCACTCCACCAATAGAACTCCTACAAGTCGCGGTACATCTTAGTGGCCCTTGGATGAATAGAGTATCGTGCACCATGCGCTTCTATAAGAATTTTTTGCCTCAAGTCATCTACACCGGAAACACACAGACGACCCTGACAATGAAGAACACCATCTCTCCCTTGGGAGAAAACCTCTAATTCCTGACTCTGA
Source organism: Capsicum annuum (assembly GCF_002878395.1). Classification (NCBI taxonomy): domain Eukaryota; kingdom Viridiplantae; phylum Streptophyta; class Magnoliopsida; order Solanales; family Solanaceae; genus Capsicum; species Capsicum annuum. The sequence goes on from NW_025871905.1 coordinate 32,489, forward strand.
ACTGACTCTTTTAGCTTGACAAGGCTAGGATCCTTGTCTTGCTTCTCTTTCACCGTGAAAACGAGAGATGACTATGAACTACTCTGAACACATGCACGACCCTTTGAAGAGTCAACTAAGCGAACGCCTAGTCTGACAAGCAGATGAATCTCCTGAGCTAATTTCTTCTTACTATCCTCAACATGGGAAACACTACCCATGGACAGTCTACTGAGTGCGTCGGCCACTACATTGGCCTTGCCAGGATGATAAAGAACACTCATATCATAATCCTTCAAGAGCTCTAACCGCCTTTTCTGAGGAAGATTGAGATCTTTTTAGGAAAAGAAATACTGAAGGCTCTTATGATCTGTGAAGAAGTCTACATGAACATCGTATAGATAATGCCTCTAAATCTTTAAGGCAAAGACAACTGCTGCTAACTCAAGGTCATGAGTAGGATAATTTTTCTCGTGGGGCTTTAACTATCTGGAGGCATAGGCTATGACTCTACCATGCTACATGAGGACACAACCTAAACCTACTCTAGATGCATCACAATATACTACGAATCCATCAAAATCGTTGGGAAGTGCTAAAACTGGAGCTGAGGTAAATCGAGTCAACTCCTGAAAAATCTTCTCGTAAGGTTCTAACCACTGAAACTTGACCTTGTTCTGAGTCAATCTGGCAATAGGAGATGTAATAGAAGAAAATCACTCGACAAATCGTCTGTAATAGCCAGCCAAACCTAAGAAACTCCTGATATCTGATGGAGAGACAGGGCGAGGCCAGTTTCTTACCGCTTTGGTTTTCTAAGGATCTACTCTAATGCTGTTACCGAAAATAATGTGGCCAAGGAATGCTACTGATCTTAGCCAAAATTTGCACTTACTGAACTTGGCGAACAACTGGTGATCCCTGAGAGTCTGAAGAACAATTATGAGATGGTCTGAATAATCACGCTCTGTGTGAGAATAGACCAGAATATCATCTATGAAAACTATGACAAATGTGTCCACGTACTGCTTGAACACCCGGTTCATCAAGTCCATGAAAGCTATAGGGGCATTAGTAAGACCAAAGGACATAACTAGAAATTCAAAGTGACCATACCGAGTACAAAAAGCTGTCTTTGGGATGTCACATTCTCTAACTCTGAGCTAATGATAGCCAGATCTGAGGTCTATCTTGGAGAAATAATCGGCACCCTATAGTTGTTCAAACAAGTCGTCTATTCTAGGCAGCGGATACCTGTTCTTGATCGTGACTTTGTTGAGCTGACGATAATCAATACACATTCTAAGAAAACTGTCTTTCTTACATACGAATAAGACTGGCGCACCCCATGGGGATATACTGGGCCTGATGAATCCCTTATCTAAGAGATCCTTCAAGTAATCTTTCAGTTCCTTGAGTTCTACTGGTGCCATTCTATATGGCAGAATAGAAATAGGCTGAGTATCTGGGAGAAGGTCTATGTCGAAGTCTATTTCCCTTTCGGGAGGAATTCCTGGAAGATCTTCAAGAAAGACATCTGAATATTCATTAACCACTGGGACTAATTCGAGACTGGGATATTCAGAACTGGAATCCTTAACATGCACGAGATGATACACACACCTCTTAGAAATCATTTTCCTTGCCCGAAGGTAGGAAACAAGCTAATCCCTGAATGACAAAGTGCTAACCTTCCACTCTAGGACGAGCTCATTCGGGAATTGAAACTGAACTCTCCTATTTCTGCATTCGACTATGGCATAGCAGGAATGAAGCAAATCCATGCCGTGAATGATATCAAAATCAGTCATCTCTAACTTGACTAAATCTGCTGATGTGGATTTCTAAAATATCATAACCGGGCAGTTCCTGTATACCCATCGAGCTATGATGGTTTTACCCACTGAGGTAGAGACTGAAAAAGGCTCTGCTAAAATTTCGGGACTGATTCCAAAATCGCTTGCTATGTATAGAGTGACAAAATACAAAGATGCACCTGGGTCTAGCAAGGCATAAACATGAACATAGAAAATCTGTAACGTACCAGTAACTATATCAGGAGAATTTTCCTAATCCTGTCGGGTTTGAAGAGCATAGAGTCTATTTGAGCGTTGCCTACTAGTAGCACTGGAAGTGGCACCCTGCTAGTTCGGGCGATCGGACTGAGCTGTGGAACGATTCTTCTGACCCTGAGGGTCTGGCTGAGGGCACTCCCTAATCCTGTGGCCTTGCTTACCACAACCAAAACAGACACCACTACCGGCTCTCCAAATACCCTTGTGATTCTTACCACGTCTGACAAAGGGGATTTGTTTGGGCACTGCTAACATTGCCCTGAGATTTAGAGCCTGGTGCTCTGTCTCTATTGCTGTCCTTGAACTTCGACACTGGGGCACTAGTAGAGGAAGGGGATGGAACTGCTGACTTAGGATGAAACTACGAACGATTTTCTCCCTTTGATTTGGGCTGAGCAAAACGGAAACTCCCTAATCTTGCTCTCTTGTTCTGTCTCTCCCTAGTCTTAACCTTCTGCTCCTCTATCTGTTGAGCATGGTTCATGAGCCTGGCTAAAGTCATATCACTGTTCAGCATCACAGACCTACACTTATTTAACATGCTATCATTCACCCCTGACACAAACTTGCTCATCTTAGCCTATTGTCTGCAACCACATGAAGGGCATATCTGGCTAGCTGAGTAAACCTAAGAGAATACTCTCTAACCTTCATATTTCCCTGCCTGAGATTGATGAACACAAGAACTTTGGCCTCTCTCAACTCTTGAGGAAAGAATCTATCTAAGAAAGCCATGACAAATTCTTCTCATTCAATAGGACCTACATCCTCTAACCTTTCTACTAACCACTACTTGTAGCAAGTGTGAGCCACATCTTACAACTGATATGCAGCTAACTCAACACTATGAACAGAAGTAACACCCATGATATCAATAACCTTTTGGACTTAGTCAATGAATTCCTGAGGATCCTTGTCTGGCTTAGACCCAAAGAAGGACGGAGGGTTCATTCGGGTGAAGTCCCGAATCCTAGCTGTTGCTGAATTGGCCACTGGGTTGGTTAGAATAACTACTGTTCGTTCATTCTGGGCAGCTACAGACAGAGCAAGAGCAGTAAATGCGGTCTTGAACTCCACATGATAAACATGTTCGCCTAAAGGATTTCGAGCTGAGGAGCTGGCTGATTTCTTCTCTTTGGAGGCATTTTTCTAAAATAAGAGAGGAACGGATTAGACTAAGAGAGTGACTTGAAATTATGTTTACTAGCACGACATGAATAATGAAGAAAGCAAACTATTCCTTAAGTATCTTATAACCTCTTGTACATAATTGTGGCGCGCAACACACCCATGCACAAGATTCTACTAGATGCGGCTTTCAGAATCCCTAGGACTCTATTGAACCTTAGGGTCTGATACCAAGTTTGTAATGCCTCGATTTTCTAAACTAGAATGCTACATGGTGCTTATGACCCCGAAGGATCACAAGCTAACCTATGACTGATATCTGTACCTGTACACTACAATATATAATGTAATAATGTGGAAAACATGAATATGTAGGCCATAAGGTTCAACTAAATAAAGAATCTGTCAAAACATAATATCCATATGGGTGAAAGATACCTAAAACAACTAAAAACTGAATCAAATCTAAATATAAGTCTGAATGCTAAATCTGAAAGCCTCTAAGTACTGTCTGAATAAGGAGTTAAAGGAACATTTCTCTAAATAACTCTGTAAATTGATAACTGGCTAAAATAATAATGAATAAATCAAATCATATTGTCCTTAAATGAAGAGGACTCACTGAATCTCTACGACTAGAAATGTTATTGCTACTGCTGATCTGGAGCTCGTGTCTCTGAACCTATGGTGTAATATAAAAAAAAGCACCATAGCGCAAATGCGCCAGTACGAGGGAATATACTGAGTATACGAGTGAGGTAGGCTAAATATAAATAGGGTTTACATGCATGAACAATGCTAACTGTCTGACTGATATGAATGTAAGAGTACAAACATGCATACATAGTAACTGAAATTATGAGTGCATGATAGCTAGTCCTGTATGCTAATACATGGTTTACTGATTGCTAACATGACTGATACTAAAATTCTGATAACATGGGTGACTGTATCTGACAATCCTAAATCTGATGGAACTATTTGAGTTCCGTACTGTAACTGAGTCTGACTGTATCTGACAGTACTGATATACTGAAATCTGAAGACCTATCTGAGTTCTTTTACTGAGACTGATTCTAAAATTGTGGGAGGTATTTGTTTAATCGACATGCCCGAATAACACATATAGCTAAGTTAGGGTCCAATCTCTGCCCCGACGAAAGGGGTGTCAATATTGTGCCACTGGCAAGGACAGTTGTGGGTGAACCTTAGCTGGAAGGTATTCAAAAGGAGAATGGTTGGAACCCTAAACTGACAGGTTAAGCCATCTCATCAAGCCTAATCTAACAGGCTAAGATGTCTCAATCTATGCTGGCTACATAGTTCTGGAACACAAGGATGACTGCTAAGAATCATACCCTAAACTGGTAGGTGAGTTCCCATTCTTGGGTTCACTCGATACTAACTTCTACTCCTATTTGAAGAGACTAAACATGATTCAACTAACTGTACATGGACAGATTAACTGACTTCCATTTACTGACAGAGTAGTACTATTATCTGAGAGTTAACTGAGATCATAAGATTTCTGAGGTTTCCTGAGTCATATGATTGACTTAGTTCTATAGATTATAGCTTGACTGAGATTATCGTGACAACATGACATGGCTCTAGGCACACAGCTATGTTTTTCGGGTATGAATACCCCCAGGACTTGATAGAAGGAAACTGGCACGCATGACATGACTTGATCACAAGATTTGAGTCCACAATTCATAAATCATAAGTAGGGGATATCATATTTCATATAGTTATTCAACATCTTAAACATTGCACGGACTACGTGGATATATTTCGTGTACATATTGTATATCTCCGTTATCTTACATGCTTCATACCACCACAATAGCAACACATGAAAAACATAGAATTCATATTGAAGTTTATATCTTACATGGACTTGTCATTTAGACATCATAGAACCATACAAACATGAATTTCTAGCATCGTAAGCATTTTATCAAACACCTTGCATGCATTCTTTAAGGCATAGGTGGGTTTCATACTCGCACCATATTAAACCACCTAAAGTTCATGGTTTTCAATTAACAAACATATATATTCCATGAAAACACCTTTATACATCACATTGAAATGTAAACAACAATCGTCAACATGTACATACTCATATCACCACAAAAAGTTTACAAAATAATATTTAAAACATGGTTCTTGAGCTCTATGAACGGATTGGATCCATAGCTGAACACTACGCATACCTTAGAAAGGGGACCTTGATGATTTGTTGGAGAGTTCTTGGATTGGGAAACTTAATTCTCGATTATCTTGGAAAAAGGCTTGAATCTTGCCTTTGAGAGATGAGTTTGATGGAAACCCTAATCTTGTGGTTGAGAGCGTAAGAGAGGGTTTTTGAAATGCTTAACTGAAGAAAAATAGAAAAAATTACGCCTTTTTAGGGTTATAAGTCATGGAAGGTGAAGGAAACGACCAAAATATCCTTGCAAAAACACCCTTGAATTGCTGAAAAAATATACTTGACGCCATCCGTGACAGGCCGCCAGGTCCATGATAGGCCGTCACAAATGGTCGTCACAAAATGGGTCCAAATTCTTGATTTTCTACCCAGGGCTGATAACGTCATTAGAAATGTCGTTAGAATGTGACGACGTCGTCAAAAAGGTCGTTAGAAACGTGATAGCCCGTCAGAAACGTCATCACCATTTTCCAGCTTGACATGCTGGAATAAAATGGGGATAACTCTTTGCTCCGATATCGTATTTAGGCGAAATTAGTATCGTTGGAAATATAATTCAATTATATATCTGTTGATAGGTCATGAGCTCAAAAATTCCAAGTATAATGAGAGATATGCTCGTTTGAAGTTGACTATACGAATATCCTTCTCAAGAATTCAATCGGTAAGGAATGTTTTGATTCGTCTGATAGCTAGGAGTTATTTGAAACCTTAATATACATCGAACTTACTCATAAAACTATAAAAGAACCATGATGTACTATGCATGAGCTTGATACATGGCTCTAATATCGGTTTGGATTTTTTGGGGTATTACAAAACCTTAACGAAAATATGAAGGAATTAAAAAGATTAAACCAAACAACTAAAGAATATTATGAAAAAGCAAATGAAAGATAACTTTAAAATACTTGTTTTATATATACTTAGACATATAAAAATTATAGACATTAAGAAAATAATATGAAATTATGAAGAAGAAGAAGAGTTATTAAGTTCTATAGAAAACTTACACCTATATAATGAAAGTTACTACTCATATTTAGACAGTTATTATGCAGATAGATATTATACAGATTAAAAATGTTAGAAATATTAAAAGAGTTAGAGAAAAACCAAGTTAGCTATATGAAGAAATTAATTATAGAAACCAGCTTAGAAGAGGAAGAAAACAATTAAAAGAAATATTAATTTGGATAGATAAACCCATAAAACAACTAGAGTTAAAAGATAGTTTAGAATATGATTTAGACATAGAATTATTCATAGAAGAAAAAGATAGGATAATTAACAAAATAGATAACCTAAAATTTAATATCAGATATAGTACAATTAGAATAAATTATTACAAAGAAATTTGCAGTATTACAACTACTTTATAATAAAATGATAAACTACGAATACTTAGACTATTGGAAAAAAGTTATGGAGGAAATAAGATTAACAGAAATACTTATGAAAGATAATCTACTTGACTATCTAAAAACTAGAAATATGGAACATATAGAGTACCTTAAAAATAATGTAGAAAAATAAATAAGGTTAAAACAAAAAACTAAGAAATATTATAATATAGCATTTCAATTAACATGATAAAACCAATAAGAACTAGTTATCTACTAGTAATCCACGCAAATTACCCAAGTTATCCACACAAATTACCCAAGTTATCCGCACCTCCCTACAATTGGAAAAATGTTAATTTAATTATGAAAAATGTTAGAAATGTTAATTTAATTATTAATTATGAGCTATTATTATTAACGTTGTTATTTATTTGTTAAAAATGAGAAGACTATTTAAAAATATAGAAGCTTTTAGAAAAAATAAAGAAACTTTAGCTAGTTACTACCCAGAATATATAAAGTGAAATAAAACAAAAGAAACCCCTCACAGATTAGCTTATTTAATTACTTTTATCTAGCAATGAGGCAAAATTAATAATCCATTTAAAATCTAGAAGAATGAGATACATACTACCTAATTATGATAAAATTAGATTTAGGTATCCATCAAAATATTATAAATATTGTACAGATGAATAACATAACAAAATTCCAAAAATATAAAGAATTAAATCAATAATATCTGAAAACGGAGAGAATTAAAAATAAGAAAAGAAAGACTACAATATAACATGATTGTAGGAGTATGTCAAAAATTAATAAAAGAACAAAAAGAAGAAATATCATATTTAGAATCACAAATAGATAGTCTAGAATACATATATCAACATGATCTATACACCATCAAGTAGATAAAATAAACAAAGAAAATTTATAATAGATGAAAAAACATATGAAAACCATGAAGGATTAAAAATAAGAATAGTATTTTCCAATTTAGGAAGAAGATATAAGAAAATAGGTGAACTTTTATATTTAATGTTAGAAAAAGAAGAATTAAAATTAGAAGATAAATTAACAGTTATGGTAAGAATAACAAAAGAAAACGGAGAATTAGATAAGAAAAAAGAAATAGATAAAATAAAACAACAGACTACAGAAGAAATACGAAAAATAGAGGAAACTAAAAATAGTAGGATTGCTGAACTAGAAAAAGAATTACAAATGCTAAAAGATCTGTATGAAAAAAGACAAAAAGAAAAAGAAGAAAAAGATAAAAAACAAAAATTATTAATTGAAATAAATAAATTTAAAGAAAAATTAGAAGAAGAAAATAAAGAATTAGAAACTAATGAAATAGAAATAAATACAATAGATGCTGAAGAAACAGATAATTATGATTCGGAAGATAGTGAAATATATACAGAAATCTTTACAAATATAGAAAAGTTAGAAATCAATGAAAAACAAGAAGCAATTAATAAAGAAAATTTAGAAAATATAAACACGGAAATAAATACTTTTGATAAAGAAGACGATGAAAATATAATACGTAGTACATCAGAAATAAGAATACCTACATATCATTATAAAGCTAAGTTTAAAAAATTTAACCTAAAAAATGAATATAACAAATGGACACCAAAATAAATAATTAACAAAAATTATAACTTCTTAGAATTAGACTGTGTAATAGATGTAGATAAAACGATACAATTATAGATAGGATATATAGCACAATTATTAGGCAATGATATAAATGCAATAGATACACCAGAATATATAGAAAGAACACTAATAGGAAGAACAAAATTATAGTTTTTAAATTTAACTAAAAATAGTAAAAAGGTATTAAGAGATGATAAAAAAATAGAAAGAACAACAGTAACTAAACTAACACCTATAGACATATTGAAAAAATATGAAATAGCTATAAGAGATGAATTTAGTAGTATGATAACAGTAGAAGAAGAACAAAATAAAGAAAAAGATATAAATAGAAAATTAATGTTAAAGCTAGCAATATGTAATATGTGCTATATAGTTGAGTATACGTGCGCATTTAAAGAATACTACTGTAAAGGAACATATAATACAGAAGAAAGTAAAGAAGTATGAAGATTATATTTTAGTAAATTACCTGAATCATTTAGTTCAAAAATAATAAAGAGTTGGGATAAAGCAAAAATAGTAGATACCCTAGGAGCAAGAATAAAATTTTTACAACAATGGTATAGAAATCTATGTGAAAAATATATAGAAGAAATAAAAATGGAAAAAACATTAATAAGAAATTTAGCATGTTGCAAAGATAAAATAGCGTCTCAATTTGGACGTGAAGAATGATATTATAACAAAAGAAAAAGACATAACAAATATAAGAAATACAAAAAATCAAAATATAAATATAAGAAACCAAGAAAAGATGTTATGCAAAAGATTATAAACATAAAAGACCATATAGAAAAAAGAAATCTATAAAAGAATGTACTTGTTATAATTGTGGAAAACTATGACATTTAGCTAGAGATTGTGAAATGCCTAAAAACACAAAAAAGAAACAAATATCAGAAATAAAGATAGAAAATACTGAATATATGCAAATAGATTATATAGATTACGAATTAGAAAGTAACGATAGTATATATGAAATTTTGGAGAATGAAACAGATAATGAAATAGATAGTAAATCAAATGAATCAAATGACCGAAGAAGATATAAAAATGAATCAAATAATTGAAGAAGATATAAAAATAATAACAAAGGAAGAATATTTAAATGAAGAAGGAATTGACCAAAAAGTAATATTTGATAATAATATATTTGACGAAATAAAAGGAAAAGAATTAGATTTAAGTATAGGAAA
>NW_025871906.1:0-574 GCF_002878395.1 Capsicum annuum
ACCTATTTTAATTTTTAAGATGATCTTATTAATTTATAATGAGATCTCAATTTAATTAATTCCAGCCTTAAGGAAACCATATATTATTAAAATTGAAACTTTTTACCTAAATTGCATTATATCTAACGCGGGAAAGGAGATAATCAATCCCTTTAAATAACTCTCCTATTCTATCTCTCACATTGATTGGATAAAATATAAGGAATTAAAAAATTACACTAGTTTTATACACCTAGATAATCAGAGGCAAACTAGAATTTAAGCACGACGGAACACCTTTGCCTTTAAATATACTTACTGGAAGTGCCAAAATTCAGCGTGCAACTCTTAAAACTTAATGATTATGAGAAAATTCTTAGCAAAATTTTACTTTCTCCGTCTCAAAATAGTTAATATGTTAGCTAAAAAAATGTCTCAAAATAGCTTATATGTTTAAGAGATCATGAGATAATTAACCACTTTTATTCAACTTTACCCTTATCACTTATATATATATATATATATATATATATATATATATATATATAAGTGATAAGGGTAAAGTTGAATAAAAGTGGTTAATTATCTCATGATC
>NW_025871906.1:674-1511 GCF_002878395.1 Capsicum annuum
ATATATATATATATACACACACACACACACACACACACTAGATACCTGTGCCCGTACAAGGCACGGGCATTTTGACAACACTAATGTGCAAAAGAGATCCAACTTTACAGAAGATTATTTCCTACTTGTTGTAATTGTTTAGTATAGGAGTAAAAGAAAAGAAATGCAGTACAATGAACCGATGTTAACATAATATATACATTCAGTGTGGAACGAAATTGAGCTTGCTAGACTAGTCAAACCAATACAAAAGTGATTATATAAGTGGATAAAATCTAGATAGATTGTTGCAACTACAGTTGACGACACGCCATTCGTTTGGACATTCCTAAAAAAATACATGATATACATCTCAATTGAAAATTTCAAATATAAGTTATGGAGACACATACATTGATTCTGAAATATTTATTGCATCAAAGAATTATCGAAATACCCTTGATAGTTATTTAATAAGGAACAAAAGGATATTTATAATAAATTACTACCATGTATAATTCAATTACAATGGTCTAAATGAAAATATTATTAAAATAATACATGAGGACAAAACTAATAAATATAAGGAAAAAATTATATGCATGTGTAACCATTTTATTGCACTATAAAAATGAGGACAAAACTAACAAATATAAGGAAAAAAGCAATATGCATGTGTAACCATTTTATTGCATCCTAAAATTACCAAAATACCCTTGATAGTCATTTAATAAGAAAAAAAAAGATATTAATGAAAATATTACTATCATGTATAATTCAATTACAAAGGTTTAAATAAAAATATTATTAAAATAATAAATAAGGAGAAAACTAATAAATATAAGAAAAAGTAATATG
>NW_025871907.1:0-679 GCF_002878395.1 Capsicum annuum
TAGAGTGTATATGTAATACTTTAAATGAAATATACTATAATATATATACATTACAATATATATTTGTATAGTTATATACTAATTTATAAAACATATACACATGTATACGTTAAATATACATGTCTATAGAAGATCTATTCTAATAAATACACTCTATTCTATGTATATGTAATACTTTAAATGAAATATACTATAAAGTTATACATTACAATATATATTTGTATATTTATATACTAATTTATAAAACTTATACATATGTATACGTTAAATATACACGTCTATAGAAGATCTATTCACATATATACACTCTATTCTATGTATATGTAATACTTTAAATGAAATATACTATAATATATTTGTATAGTTATATACTAATTTGGAAAACATATATACTTGGATACGTTAAGTATATAGGTCTATAGAAGATATATACACACCATTCAATATATATGTACTAGTTTAAATAAAATATATACTACAATACATCTATACACACTACAATATTTATATATATGTATAGTTATATAGTTATATACTAATTTATAAACTATATACATAATGTATACATTAAATATACTCATCTATAGAAGATATATACACATATATATATACAATTCAATATATTCACTACTTTAAATAAAACATACACTACAATATATATATATATATATATATATAT
>NW_025871907.1:779-1248 GCF_002878395.1 Capsicum annuum
ATATATATATATACCATTCAATATATACACTACTTTAAATAAAAGTATAAAACATATGCTACTTAATATAATAAATTAATAATACTTGATAGTAAATTAATAATGTATTAAAACTAAGTTTTTAATTTCAGTTTGTGAAATTCAGAATTTTCAAAAAAAAAAAAAAAAAAACCTTAACCGGGCCGGGCCGATTAACTGGCGGACCCAAATCGGGTTTAGTCCGGGCCGGGTTTACTGGGCCCAAATCAAAAAATCAACCGGACCGGGACCCGGACCCCTAAAGCCCATGAGCTTACCGGGCTGGGTCAAACCGGGCCAGTTTAATTATGTGGGCACCCTTAACTTAACCTAGAACCTTTTTCCCCAAGGAAAAACCAAAACCTGCACTTGCCTACTACTATATATAACTAGCGAAACATACCGCTCCCTCACGTTACCTAACCAGAACAATACAGCAAAACCAAAACCT
>NW_025871908.1:0-1998 GCF_002878395.1 Capsicum annuum
AGCTCCAATTGATTTTTGACCCACAGCACGCTCGGACCTTGGGCCCATCCCCAAAAATGTGGGCTATAACACACCTATTTGGCCTAAAAATACCTCGTTCGTGCCGTTTCGCCCGTTTGTCCACTCAAATGGCCACGAAAAATTAAACAAACTATACCGGGACGATCCCCAACCTCCCTAGCATGCCCAGGTTAATTTTTGACCCACAGCATACCCGAACCCCGGGCACATCCCCAAAATGTGGGCTATAGCACACCGATTTGGCCAAAAAATATCCCGTTCATACTGTTTCACCGTTTGTCCACCCAAATGGCCACGAAAAATTAAACGGACCATACTGGGATGATCCCAACCTCCCTGGCACACCCCGATCAATTTTTGATCAATAGCAATCCCAGACCCCGAGCCCACCCACGAATTCGTGGGCTATAGCACACCGATTTGGCTCGAAAATGCTACGTTCGCGCCGTTTCGCCCGTTTGTCCACCCAAATGGCCACAAAAAATTAAACGGACCAGATTGGGATGATCCCCAACCTCTCCGGCATGCCCCAGTAATTTTCGGCCCACAACACGCCCGGATCCAGGGCCCACCTCCAAAACCGTGGGCTATAACACTTCGATTTGGCCCAAAAATGCCTTGTTGCGCCGTTTCGCCCGTTTGTCCACCCAAATTGCTACGAAAAATTAAACAGACCACACTAGAACGATCCCCAACCTCCCTGGCATGCACTGATCAATTTTTGGCCAACCCCAAAAACCGTAGGCCATAGCACACCGATTTGGCCCAAAAATTCCCCGTTCGCACCTTTTCACCTATTTGTCCACCCAAATAGCCACAAAAAAGTAAACAGGCCACACTTGGATGTTCCCCAACCTTCCTGGTAAGCCCCAATTTATTTTCAGCCCACAGCACACCTGAACCCCAATCCCACCCTCAAAATCGTGGGCTATAGCACACCGATTTGGCCTGAAAATGCCCCGTTCGCGTCGTTTTGCCAGTTTGTCTACCCAAATGGCCAACAAAAATTAAACGGACCACACTGGGATAATCCCCAACCTCCCTATCATACCTCGACTAATTTTCTGTCCACAGTACACCCAGACCCCAAGCCCACCCCCGAAACCATGGGCTATAGCACACCGATTTGGCCCAAAAATGCTCCGTTCGCACCTTTTTGCCCATTTGTCCCCTAAATGGCCCATAAAAATTAAACGACTACAATGGGACATTTCCCAACCTCCCTGGTATGTCCCTACCAATTTTCGACCCATAGCATGCTCGAACCCCGGGCCCACCCCTGAAATCGTGGGCTATAGCACACCGATTTGGCCGGAAAATGCCTCGTTTTTGCCGATTCACCCGTTTGTCCACCTAAATTACCACAAAAAATTAAACGGACCATACTAGAACTATCCCCAACCTCCCTGGCATGCGTTGGTTGATTTTTGGCACACGGCATGCCTGGATCCTGGGCCTATCCCCAAAATCGTGGGCTATAGGACACCGATTTGACCCGAAAATGCCCCGTTTGCGCCGTTTCACCAGGTTGTCCACTCAAATGTCCACAAAAAATTAAACCGACCACACTGAGATGATCCCCAACCTCCCTGCCATGCCTCGACCAATTTTTGGCCCACAGCACGCCCGGACCCGGGCTCACCCCAAAATCATGGGTTATAGCACACCAATTTGGCTTAAAAATGCCAAGTTCACGCCGTTTCACCCGTTTGTCCACCCAAATTCCACGAAAAAAGAAACAAACCACACTGGGATGATCCCCAACCTTCCTGACATACCCTGATTAATTTTTGGCCCACAAAACGCCCGGACCCCGAGTCCACCCCCAAAACTATGGGCTATTTCACACCGATTTGGCCCAAAAATGCCCCGTTCGCGCCGCTTCTCCTGTTTTTCCACCCAAATATCCACAAAAAATTAAACGAACCACACTAAGACCATCCCCAATCTCCCTATCACGCCTCGGCCAATTTTCAG
>NW_025871909.1:0-1316 GCF_002878395.1 Capsicum annuum
GTAGAAACTTATGTGAAAAATATAGAGAAGAATTAAAAATGGAAAAAACATTGATAAGAAATTTAGCATGTTGCAAAAATAAAATAGCACCCCAATTTGGATGTGAAGAAAGATATTATAAGAAAAGAAAAAGACATAAGAAATATAAGAAATATAAAAAAATCAAAATATAAATACAAGAAACCAAGAAAAAGATATTATGTAAAAAATTATACATACAAAAGACCATATAGAAAGAAGAAATCTATAAAAGAATGTACTTGTTATAATTTTGGAATTAGGCCATTTAGCTAGAGATTGTAAATTACCTAAAAATCCAAAAAATAAACAAATATCAAAAATAAAAAGAGATAATACAGAATATATGCAGATAGATTATATAGATTATGAATTAGAAAGTGAGGATAATATATATGAAATTTCAGAAAATGAAACAGATAATAAAATAGATAGTGAAATAGATGAATCAAATGACTAAAGAAGATATAAAAATAATAACAAAGGAAGAATATTTAAATGATAAAGGAACAGAACAAAAAATAATATTTGACAGTAACATATTTGATGAAATAAAAGGAAAAGAATTAGATTTAAGTGTAGAAAAAATATTTAAAATAACAACAATAAAAAATATTTTTACTAGGAAAAAGGACAAATATTATGTAGTATGCCAAAAGAAACATATAATAGACTGTAGATATGCAAAAGGCAAAGCTAGTATACCACTAGTAACAAAAAGAATAATTAATAAAGAGATAAATGATATAAAAAGTAAAGGAGACCCAATAAAATATGTACACCTTGGAGGTACAGATATATTAATAAAAGCATGTTTTAGAGAAGGAATAGATACACCAATAAAATTATGTTTAGCAGATGATAGAATTATAAAACCTATAAAAAAAAGCATAATAACTGCCGTGAAAGGAAATCTAATATATCAAAAATTTAAATTTATAATAAGTGCAAATTATTCCGTAGCGGTAACAGATAAAAATATAGATAAATCATTAGTATTATATTGGAAAATATCAGGAATAGAATTAACCCCAAAAAGTAAAATATTTAAAGCAAGATGCAAAAATTTATATGTATTAACAACAAAACATAAAATAACAGAAAAAAATAAGATTAACAAAATACGAATAGAAAGTCCATTCGAACAAATTGCAAAAACAATAGATTATAATGACTGTAGCTATAGAGACATAGATATAGAAGAAAATTTAGAAATAGTAAATGATAGAATAAGTACAACGAAAAGAATAGCTAATGAAAAACCAGAATCATCAAGCTCATAAAAAAGAACAAGTTAT
>NW_025871910.1:0-492 GCF_002878395.1 Capsicum annuum
TTTGGTGTATAAATAAAATTAAATTGGAAATTCAATAAATCATTTATTATTTATCAACTAATAAAAGATTAATTTGACTATAAAAAGGAGATAAATTGGAATACTTATTTTTACATTTTTAGATGCTTCAAATTTGGACATTAAGTTAGAAATGAATTATTTAGATAAGGACATATTTATTTTGTGTATGAACAAAATTAAATTCGAAATTCGATAAATCATTTATTATTTATCAACTAATGAAGAATTAGTTTGATTACTGTAAAATGAAGATAAATTGGAGTACTTATTTTTACACTTTGGAATGTTCAAATTTGGACATTAAGTAACTGTAAATGGATTATTTAGTTAAGGAGATATATTTATTTTGTATATATATAAAATTAAATTGGAAATTCAGTAAATCATTTTTCATTTATCACTTATCAATTAATAAGGGATTAGGTTGATTATTGTAAAAAAAAAAAAAAAAAAAAAAAAAAAAAAAAAAAA
>NW_025871910.1:592-1031 GCF_002878395.1 Capsicum annuum
AAAGAAAGATAAATTGAAGTACTTATTTACATTTTGAGATGTTTTAAATTCGAACATTAAGTAGTAATTGGGAACGAATTATTCAGATAAGGACATATTTATTTTGTGGAAATATAAAATTTAATTGAAAATTTGATAAATCATTTTTCATTTATCATTAATCAACTAATAAAGGATTAGTTTGATTACTGTAAAGGGAGATAAATTGAAGTACTTATTTTACATTTTGAGGTGTTTTAAATTTGAACATTAGTAATTGAAAATGAATTTTTTTAAATAAGGACATATATTTATTTTGTGTATATATAAAATTAAATTGGAAATTCAATAAATAATTTTTTCCTTTATTATTTATCAACTAATAAAGGATTAGTTTGACTATTTTAAAAGGAGATTGAAAGAATTTTGACTCAAATTTTATTATGTATCTTCATCATAT
>NW_025871911.1:0-5488 GCF_002878395.1 Capsicum annuum
ATTATGACCCACCATTGCGTAGAGTATCGAATAATCTTTGCAACGATCATAACTCCTTGTACATAATGATCTAGGTGATCTACTATATATCAAAGGAAAGTCATGTGAGTCCTCTTTCCAATGAAATTGGTTTCATCCAATTTGTATATCGAACCAAAAAGTTATGATTGATCTAGTTCAGACTACCAAAAACGTCCACCAAAGAAAGATTCGAGAATTTTTTTAATTTTTAGGGGCGTTTTGGTCATTCCCCCTCACCCAAAATCCATCCAAACCCTATGTTAAAGCCTATTAGAAGCATTATATGTTATATTTCATCAAACTCCCTCAAAAAGAAAACCCTAAGCTCCTACATCCAACTTCAAGAACCTCCAAAGTTCACCATTAATTCTGCAAATTTATTCAAGATTTCAAGTTTCTAGTTCAAGAACTCCAAGAACCATCATTCAAAGGCACGATTAACATTTCAAAAATCGATCTAAAGTTCATTATTCAAGGTATGTGGGGTTTTTCAACAACAACTCTCCTTCGTTCTTGTGCCCAAAAGTAATTTTCTTTACAAAGGCATGATTTTTATTTGATTTTTATGAATTTGAAGCATGAACCTATATCTTATGATGATTATTATGAAATCTTGATGTTTATGATTTTGAAAGATGAATTTACATGTGTGGTGATATAAAGAAGAAATCTTGAATGATATTTATCATGATTTTGATATTTGGGTCGTGAATCCCCATTGGAAATTGTGTGTTTTTTTTTAGAAAGTGTGTGTTATAAGCACGTTGATGTCGAATATTTGAGATATTTTGAATGATTTGAACTTTTGATCTTAATGGAGTTGTTTTGAACTAGAGTGTGAAAGAAATTCACAACGTGGTTGATTTTGATAGATGGGAAGCATAATAGCTCCCGATGTATATTTATATATTACTGAAATTCCTTTTTGTGGATTGTCTTTAAAATGATCTGAGCTAATTCCGGAAGAAATCTTTAGCACCGAGTGGGAGGTATAAAGCTTCCTTACTTCCCTAGAACTACGTACCCCCGTAGGAGTGAGCATGAGGCTGATTTATATAGTGATCACTAATTTGTGTGGATTTGATATCGATAGTCCTACTCTGATGGCAAGGAGAGGGAGGCTCTCCCCAATGTGGGTTGTACGTTGGACACCATGTAGCTCACATGGTTTATGTCGGTTATAGGATCTCCTAGTGTGTGTGTGTGTTTCCTTGTGTCTATGGTGAATGGTGAAGTGATTTGAAAGTGGACTTGTGAAAGTTATTCTTTCAAAAGATTTAAATGATATTTACATTATGAGAATTGATATTCTTGATAAACTGAAAGTGATTGACAAATTATATGATGACTCACATGTGTTATTGTACTTATTTCATCCTCTCATGATTATGATGATTTTTTCGGGCTATGTGAGTATTTCATACATCCTGCATATTTTTTATAAATATTTATGATGATGATGTTTATACAACTGCATAGACGCCCATATACTCGGTTCCTTTCCATAGCACTGATCCACATCTTCGGATATTATGTATCAAATAATGTTGTTTTACGACATTTAGTAAAGAATGCCATTGTTTTTACGACATTTAGTATAAAATTCTATAATTTTTGTCACATTCAGTATAATTATCATTTTTTTGTCATTTAGTATAAAATGTCATTGTTTTGTTAAATTTTGTATCCAATGTGTTTTTTTTTTTGACATTTTTTATCAAATGTCGAAAAACTCTTTATTTCTTAATATTTGTTTTAAATGTTACCAAATAAATGTCGTCAGATCCTCACTTTCTAGTAATGTGAAATGCCTTTTTAATTTCAACAATCCACTAATGATATGAACCAAAATACGAAAATAGAAACAACACGGAAATAAAGGAAAACACTAAATACAAAACACAAAACAAGGAAATAAAGGAAATGAAAATAATAAAAGTTAAGTATAGATAGAATGACACAAGAGAAGGAACATAAGCAAACCACAATATACTAAATTCAAGCCCTCAAATGTAATCCAACTACAAGCACAAATTCTCAGACGAAGATCCCGAGTGAAGCTAAATCACTCGCAACCTATGTTTCTCAACTAATCGATAAGCTCCCAACGAAAGAGTGGAGTCAGTTGGACTTTATCATCCTCCCTTCTTGAAAAGAATTAGTCCCCGCATCCAACTCTTTTATCGACTTGTCATCATACTTTCCAAGCTTGAAATCCTTTGGTAAGAACTCCATTACTCCTTCAAGCTCATTTTCATTAGGCACTTTCCTTCCATCTTTCTTTGAAGTTGCTAGTTCATGAACCTGCACAAAGAAGTCCACCGAATGCACGATATGTCCTTAAGGAATTTATTCCTTTCAAGTACCCGAGGTTATGGAATCTTTCTTCCCAGTATAAAATAATTCTTTTTCTAGAAATAGCGGTACCTCAAATTTTCAGAATCTCCGAACACATTCATTGATTTTATGATCACATGAGATTTTTTAAAAGAAGAATATTATTTTTTAATTCAAAATTGTGTCTTTACCTGAGAAAAAATTCAGTTATTTATAGCCATCAAAGTGTTTCTTCATGAAGAGAATCAATGATTTAGAAAGGTTCACCTCTTCATAATGGTGCAACTCTTAGGAAAAGGTGTAACTCTAAAAAAAGTCACAACCTATTAGAAAGTCTATAACCATCCAAAGTGAAAGGTGCCTATTCAAATTGCATCCTTTCTCTTGGTGTCTTTCCAAAAAAAATACACATTCATTTTTCATTCACACTACTTACAAAGCCAACACTTCGCTCCAGAAAACTTAACTGTTCAGACTATAATTTCGTAGAACTTGTCTTTAAATTTAGGGTGCACCTTTTTATCACAAAAGATTTCAGAAATGAGTCTTCATTCCATCCACCCTATGTCAATACGGTATGTGACATTTTCATCA
This sequence comes from Capsicum annuum, assembly GCF_002878395.1. Taxonomy (NCBI): domain Eukaryota; kingdom Viridiplantae; phylum Streptophyta; class Magnoliopsida; order Solanales; family Solanaceae; genus Capsicum; species Capsicum annuum. The sequence goes on from NW_025871911.1 coordinate 2,953, forward strand.
ATCTCTTCATTTTCTTGGATCATACACCTAAGATACTTGACACTATCTTTCTTTCGAATAGATTGGGAATTTAACTTCATTACCACACCCATCTCATGCGTCAACTAACTGAACTTGCACTTCAGGTATTCTGTATTGGTCCTGCTCAACCTAAACATTTTAGACTATAGGGTTTGTCTCCAAATCTCCAACTTACCATTAACACCTCCCCGAGTCTCGTCTTTTAGAACTAAATCATCTGTAAATAACATACATCAAGGTAGCTCCCATGAATAAAAATCAATACATCCATTCCCAAGGAGAATAAAAACAGACTAAGAGTTGATCCCTGGTGCAACCCTATCAAGAAAAGAAAGTTCTCTGAATCTCCACACATCATTCTCACTCGAGTCTTTGATCCATCATACATATTGTTAATCGACCTAGTATATGCCACAGGAACACATCTAGCCTTCAAGTACCTTTAAAGAACCTCTGGGAATTTTGATGTAAGCCTTCTCTAGATTGATAAACACTATGTGAAGGTGTCAGGAATTCATGAGACACCTATTTTACTTACAACAACACTAGTTTTAGTACGCTATGTTCCTTGGGATGGGATTGAAAATTCTTAGACTAGAATTGGAAAGGAGTTTGCCTTAGGCTTTTTTTCAGGACTGGCAGTGCATCCACCTAACCTTTGTTTTTAATAGAATGTCTAGAATAGCCTTTTGTTGGCATAAATTACCTCTTTTTGATACCTTAACTGATTCGTGAAATTTAGGATGACTTAATCAGTTTGTTAAGCCTTAACTATCCTTGTGACCCCGGTTGGGGTAGTATTTGACTTTAAACCCTATAGTTAGTTTGTTGAGCCTTCACTAGCCTTGTGACCCCAGTTGGGGTAGTATTTGACTTTAAACCATATCACTTTGCTTAGTGACTAAAATCTTGTATCGCTTATAGACTTGACCGCCTTACCTGGGAATTTATGACTACTTGGGTTCAAGAGAAATTATAATCTTAGATCATTATTACATTTTGCTTAATTATTAGTTTCTATTTCAGTCAAGCACCTTGCAGTTATCTTGTTACTTGTCAGAGTGCAGTTCGATCTTGACATTTTGCTATTATGGTATTGTTCTCTAGCTTCGGTTCAAGTTTGGTATTGATGATCTATACACAACATTTTACTATTAAGATATTGTTCCCTAGTTTCGATTTGCGTTCATCAGTTATGATCAATTTGGGTACTGATTTGGCATTGTAAACCCGGTAAGGTCACAGACTTGAGTTATGACCGGGAAGGAGCATCAAGAATGCTTACTATGTATTGGCTCACAGTACACTTACTATTGTTGTTATTTTATCGTCATATTAGTGTTACTATTTTCTTGTACCCACCGGACTTATGGGTGTTTGATTGTGTTATTCTCCTTTTTTGTGTCTTTTGAGCTTATGGGGGCTACTTAGGTTATAGTTAGACTTTATGTTCATTCTTGAGTTATTTTTCTCATATGTATCACATCCATTCAGTATGATCCATTATCTTCCGTTTATATCCTTTATTCCTGAATTTAGTTTACATTCTTGTAATTTATTTTACTTTTACTGTGATTTAGCTCAGTCGGCCTATGATGCCTTCTGATTACCCGTAGTTTTGGTACTCATGCTACACTTTTTAATCTTTTTTCTCATACAGATCCGAATACAAATCATTGCCTCTAACGTTATCCCCGGGCTTTCTGCTAATTCGAAGATAGGGTAAGCTCTTCCAGTTCGCAGTTGATACCCCTTCTTCTGTTATTTTTGGATGTCTTTTTGTACATTCTAAGAATATGATGTATATTTCACTCTGTCTAGTACTCTATTTTGATTTAGTGGCTATTATGCCGATCTTACCTGGTCATGGGGATCTCATTTTTTGTATTTTGTTCTCCTCTATCTATTGTATAATACGTTTGTATCTATTTACTATTTCTTTTAGTTACTTCGTCTTTTGTTTGAATGCCTATAAAAACTTGTTTGAATGCCTTTAGTTTTTATTTTCATGTCTTCCGCCGGTTAATCCGTTTCTTTTTTGTTTCGAGATACAGTTTGGCTTACCTACTGGTGGATTATAGTAGATGCTATCATGACTCCAGAAATTGGATAGTGATAAACCATCATTGCAAATACCGATATATCGAGTAATAAATTGATATTATTAAATACAAAATATACAAAAATTTGATATTACGCATCAAATAATGTTGTTTTACGACATTTAGAATAGAATGCCATTGGTTTTACGACATTTAGTATAAAATGCTATTGTTTTTGTCACATTCAGTATAAATATCATTTTTTTGTCATTTACTATAAAATGTCATTGTTTTGTTAAATGTCGTATCAAATGTGTTGATTTTTTGACATTTTGTATCAAATGTTGAAAAACTCTTTATTTCTCAATATTTATTTTAAATCTTACTAAATAAATGTCGTCAGATCCTCACTTTCTAGTAATGTGGAATCCCTTTTTACTTTCAACAATCCACTAATGATATGAACCAAAATA
>NW_025871912.1:0-1629 GCF_002878395.1 Capsicum annuum
GACGCACTTCCTTATTTGGGTAATTCCAGCAATATTTGTAAGGAAACGCACTTCCTTATTTGGTAAATCCATCAACATTTGTGAGGAAACACACTTTCTTGTTTGGTAATTCAAGTGGTATTTGTAAGGAGATGCACTTCCTTGTGTGGGAAATTCAAGCAACATTTATAAGGAGATGCACTTCCTTGTTTGATAATTCAAGCAACATTTGTAAGAAGACACACTTCCTTGTTTGGTAATTCGATTGACATTTGTAAGGAGACGCACTTCCTTGTTCGGGTAATTCCAGCAACATTTGTAAGGAGATGCACTTTCTTGTTTGGGTGATTCCAGCAACATTGGTAAGGGGATGCACTTCCTTGTTTGGAAAATTCAAGCAATATTTGTAAGGAGACACACTTTCTTATTTTGGTAATTCAAGCGCTATCATAAGGAGACGCACTTTCTTGTTTTGGTAATTCAAGCAACATTGGAGACGCATTTCCTTGCTTGGGAAATTCAAGCAACATTTGTAAGGAGATGCACTTCCTTGTTTGGTTAATTTAAGAAATATTTGAGAGGAGACGTACTTCCTTGTTTGAGTAATTCAAGCGGTATTGGTAAGGAGACGCACTTCCTTGGTTTGGTAATTCAAGCGGCATTGGTAAGGAGACACACTTCCTTGGTTTGATAATTCAAGCAACATTTGTAAGGAGACGCACTTCCTTGTTTGATAATTCAAGCAACATTTGTAAGGAGACGCACTTCCTTGTTAGGTAATTCGATTGGCATTTGTAAGGAGACACACTTTCTTGTTTGGATGATTCCAGCAACATTTGTAAGGGGACGCACTTCCTTGTTTAGACGATTCAAGCAATATTTGTAAGGAGACACACTTCCTTATTTTGGTAATTCAAGCGCTATCATAAGGAGACGCACTTCCAAAGGAGACACACTTTCTTGTTTTGGTAATTCAAGCAACATTGGAGACGCACTTCCTTACTTGGGCAATTCAAGAAACATTTGTAAAGAGATGCACTTCCTTGTTTGGTTAATTCAAGAAACATTTGTGAGGAGACGCACTTCCTTGTTTGAGTAATTCAAGCGGCATTGGTAAGGAGACTCACTTCCTTGGTTTGGTAATTCAAGCGGCATTGGTAAGGAGATGCACTTCCTTGTTTTGATAATTCAAGCAACATTGGTAAGGAGATACATTTCTTTGATTGGGTAATTCGAACTTTGCTTTTGGGTAATGCACTTCCTAGCAGTCCCCTTGATTTCTAGAAAATGCACTTTCTAGTCAAGTTATTGCACTTAATCCTTTGGAGAGGCACTTTCTTGCTAGTTTTCATTTGTCAGGTGACACACTTTTTAACTTAAACTTGTATCTCTAAAAGACGCACTTTCTAGTTAGAATCCCTCACTTTAATTCTTAGGAGACGCACTTCCTAGTCTTGGTTATTCAATTTTACTCTCAAGAGATGCATTTCTTGGTCTGAGTCTTGATTCATCATTGCAACGTGCAAGTAGGTATGATGTGACTTTTTTAAAAGTCTTCTGATGATAAACTTGGAAAAAAAAATTTAATTTCTATTTTTGAAACTCTAGTTTTTTGGCAAACGGAATTTCTCTTTATAATAATATTTGTTT
>NW_025871913.1:0-3445 GCF_002878395.1 Capsicum annuum
AGACATAGTTGATGGATTTATCTTCAATAAGAATACTCATTTTAGGATATTATTATTATTATTATTATTATTATTATTATTATTATTATTATTATTATTATTATTATTATTATTATTATTATTATTATTATTAAACGTAAGCAATGATAGTATGACTTCTACTATTATTTATTATATAGATTATTCTTATTATATTAAATAATCAGAATTTATTTAATACTTTTCAAATATGGGTTCCCAGCTTTAAGATAATGCAATTCTTTTTTTAATGCTTCTAAAATCTTAATATTTTTAAATGCAAATATTTAATATCATTTAAGTCAAAAAAATTACTACAATACTATCAAGCTTTGTCCTAAAAATTTTCACTTGAGTGTAGAATCAAATTAATGAAGCTCAAAAATGGTGATTGCGGATTTCGAGGGTGGGTAGGAAAATGAAAATTTTCAAATAAAGAAAAAGAAAGGGATGGGGTGGAGTTGAAGAAGAAGATCTGGGGTTTTGGGGGTGTTGAGGGAGGTGGGGGAGCCCAGGGAGTTGCAAATTTGGGGGGGCGGGGCGGGGGCGGAGGGGTAGGGTGGGGGGTTGTGGAGAAGAAACAATAATGATGTATCATTTTCTTTATATATATGGGGTTCTTAAAAATAAAGTATACTTATGTGGCTCTGATGTGGCTAAAAAATACCGTGTGCATACTGCACTCTCCATAGTGAGAGTGATATAATATTTTTTGGGTGGTATAAAATTCACTTGAAATTTATTAAGGGAGTAAATAATTACAAGTTAAGTTTAAGTGCTAAAGTAAGTTTTGGTGACAAGTTTAGGGGGTAATTATGCCTTTTTTCTTATATATATATATATATATATATATATATAGAGAGAGAGAGAGAGAGAGAGAGATTATTATTATTACTATTATTATATATAATAGTAAATATTATAAATTTAGGAGATGTCAAGAAGTTAGAATTTCATTTCCATTCAAATTCTATTTAAGTTCAAATTTAAATATTATATCATATAAATTTGTAATAAGAAGATCATTTGATTATTCTTTCCTTATCCTTAATTTGTTTTAAATAAAATGCATATTTATCCTATAATATATAAATTTTAATTAGAGAAAATTTTGAAATCAATTCAGACGATTCTTTTATTTATTATACTTATTATTTTTATTATAACTACTAATACGTCAACATTTAAGAAATTCAAAGTACAATTTATCTAATATAAGATTCAAGTTATTTTTGTGACTTTATTTTATTCACTACACCATACAATTTATTCTTCGTAAAAATATTGTATAGATTCTTATTATTGTTACTACTATTACTATTACCGTAGTTTTATTTTAAATTAAAAGCAATACAGCTTGTGCATTACAACTACTATTATTTGTTCCTTATTATTATATTATTATTAAAATAAATACTCTCTCTCTATATATATATGTATATCTATATATATATAAAAAGAGATAAGTTTGAAATAGTAATAGTCTATTAGAACTCTCATGATTATGAGTTTCTAGTTATTAAAATAATGTATTTCAAATTCAAATATTTAATCTTTCAATTCAAATTTTTTATTACAATATTTTTAACTTTGTCTTAAAATATTTTTTAATTTTGTCCAAAAATCTGCCACATGAGTATTTTAATATGTTACCACTTGAAAATTTGTTTTGTTTTAGTTTTGCTTTTATATATATATATATAGAGAGAGATTATTATTTTTATTATAACTACTAATACTACAACATTTACAAAATTCAAAGTACAATTTATCTAATATAAGATTCAAGATATTTTTGTGACTTTATTTTATTCACTACACCATACAATTTATTATTTTTAAAAATATTGTATAAATTCTTATTATTGTTATACTATTACTACTACCACGCTTTTTTTTTTTTAAAATTAAAAGCAATACAACTTGTGTATTACGACTACTATTATTTGTTGCTTATTATTATATTATTATTATTAAAACAATCTCTCTCTCTCTCTCTCTCTCTATATATATATATATATATATATATATAGATAGATAGATAGATAGATAGATAGATAGATAGATAGATAGATAGACAGATAGATAGATAGATATAGATATAATATTTAAATTATAAAAGAGAAAAGTTTGAAATAGTAATAGTCTATTAGAACTCTTCAATTATGAGTTTCTAGTTATTAAGCTAATGTATTTCAAATTCAAATACTTAATCTTTCAATTCAAAATTTTTACTACAATATTTTGATCTTTGTCTTAAAACATTTTTTAATTTTGTTCTAAAAACTGTCACATGGTTATTTTAATATGTTGCCACTTGACATCTTGTCTTGTTTTAGTTTTGCTTTTATATATATACTAGTTTAGCATACGTGCTTTGCACGTGTGTCTCACGTAAAAGAATAACATTTTAAAAAGTAACAATTGACATTAAAATAATATGTCATAAGAAATTAAGGTGTATATATATATATATATGACGCGTATCGTAATGAATATTGTTTTCAAAACGTATAAAAATTCTATTAACATTTCATGTAGATTTAATTATATCTATATAAACCATAACGATAGTGTGTGAAATATTTATTTTATTTCATATTCATTTTAAGATATTTTCGTGAGTTTTATATAAAATTATATTAATACGGTAAAAGCCAAAGCAAATATGTGTAATATATAAAAGGCATTATATTATTTCAAATTCCTAAACGTTAGGAACTTTAATACAAAAACTCCTAATAAACTTCAAAAACTTGAAATGGAACTACAGCAAATTAGTACTCTTTTACTACAGAACAACAAAACAAACTCTAAACTCCTAAAGTCCTAAATCTTAGGAAAGGATTCTTACAAAGAAATAAGTACTTTTATTTTAGGACTTTCTACCTAGTTCAAATAAAGAAAAAAAATTAATCATAATTTTTTTAAACTGATTTCAAAGTCGTAATTATTTTAAAAATAACTATTCAAATGTGAAATCAAATTTAAAGAGTAAAGAAAATGAACATGCTTTGTAAAGAGGCGAAGAATACATGAACTTCATAATTTAAATAAATAAATCTCTCATTCAACCCAAATTAATTCATAACAACACGACCATGCTTCTAAGAAAATATAATTAAAGAGAAAAATAAATTAGTATCAATTCCATAAAAGAAAAGTACTATAAATAAAAATAATTAGTCATGGAATTATCTAAAGATTAATAGAAACATCAAGGATAGCACAATTTCTAAGAGTTTTAATGGAAACAAAAAACTCAAATTTATAATTTTGGTTTTGCAACTGTAGTTTTGATATTTGAATTATTGTTAGTCGAATTCGACATCTGAATTCATATTCTTGAATCTTAAAATTGAGATCAAGAAGGATCTAATATCTAGATTCTATCAGATATTTTCATCCGAGTTCAAATAACTTACCG
>NW_025871914.1:0-6515 GCF_002878395.1 Capsicum annuum
ATTGTATTAATCCGCAACCTCAGTCAATTTAATTTTTTATAATCTATCTACTTTCTAGCCTGATTTTGCCAATTTATAACAATTTAATCTAATTTTATCCAATTTATTACAAGTCTAGCCCAAATTGTGTTCAATTGAAATCAATTTCAAATTTCATTCAATTTTTTTAACCAAATTCCTAATCTTTAGATCTCAGTTGTTGACCAATATTTATTTATTATTATTATATTTAAATAGCAGTCTAATCTGAGAATAATTATCTTATTTATTTTACTATTATTATTATTGTATTAATCCGCAACCTTAGTCAATTTAATTTTTTCTAATTTATTTATTTTCTATCCTGATTTTGTCAATTTATAACAATTTTAGCCTATTTTATCCAATTTATTACAAGCCTAGCCCAAAATGTGTTCAATTGAACTCAATTTCAAATTTCATTCAATTTTTTTAACCAAATTCTTAATCTTTAGATCTCAGCTGTTGATCAATATTTATTTATTTATTTATTTATTATTATTATTATTATATTAAAATAGTAGTCTAAGTCGATTCAATTATCTTCTCAATTTTATTTAAATTCTAGCCAACCTTATATCTAATTTATGTCAATTTTAATCGGTTTTTGAATTCAATTTGGTTCATTTTAAACCAAATTTATATCGGTTCTTATTATTTTCTCGTTATTATTATGTGATTATTTCATTTATATTGAGTCTTAATATCCGTCGCTTTTTTATATTAATTTATAGTTACTATATTTATTAAATTATTTCCGCAAGTATACATGCCCATAATTTACAAATTATCTATTATTGTTGTTGTTGTTGTTGTTGCTGTTGTTGTTGTTGTTGTTGTTGTTGTTGTTGTTGTTTTTACGACTTTCTTACATTTATTAAATAGTAGTCTACTCAATTATTAAAAATAATAATTTTATTTATTTATTAAGTATTAATTTTATATAGTGATTATATTTATTAAATATCAACCTAATTCAATTCAATTTTCCTAAGTTATTTAAATTCTAGCCATTTATACTCAAATTGTGTCAATTGAGTTTAACTTGACTCAATTGAACTTTTTAATTCTATTTTTTAACCCAATATCTAATCTCAATTGTTCATCATATTTGAATAACAGTCAATATTAAATCAATTTTTACTAATATTTTTCTTGAAATTGGACAACTTTAAACTATTTTTCTTGAACCGAGGATTTACTGAAAACAACCTATTTACCTTAACGGTACGATCTGCGTATACTGTACCTCAACAGACCCCAATTTGTGGAACTAAATCGGATTAGTTGTTGTATTCATTTTCTCGAAATCTCATAGAGAAAACAATCAAAAAATGCCACCTTGATTTATTATTAAATTATTATTATTATTATTATTATTATTATTATTATAATAATATTTATGCTTAATTTATTTCAAATTCACTATCAATTTTTATATAATATTTTCTATGTGACATACGTAAATTCTGGGAAATATATATTCCGACTGTTGTAGTGCTGACATCTAATTTTGACCTATCGATGCTCCTTTTAGGATGCTACTTTACCAAAATTATTAATTTTACGTATTATTTTGATATCAAATAAATACCAATGTGTAGTAGTCATGATTTCTAAATAGACAATTTATTTTTATCAAGCAATTTTATGTTTTATTTAATTTAAATATAATATTTTGTTAATATTTATCAAATTATTTTCACATATATGCACATTCACAATTTACAAATACATAGATATTGACATCTTATTGTTTTTCTCCTTTTTATTATTACGTTAGTAGTACATTTATTAAAATAGCAGCCCTAATTCAATTCAATTTCTCAATCTTTTTGATTCTTACTCATTTTTTTTTTTTTATTATTATTATTATTATTATTATTATTATTATTATCATAATAATATTTATAACATGTATTAAAATAGCAGTCTGACTTAATTTAATTTATTTAAATTTTAGCCTGATTTTGTCAATTGATAACAATTTTAGCCTAATTTTATTCAGTTTATTACATTCTAGCCAAATGGTGTCTAATTGGACTCAATTTAAATTTTTCATCCAATTTTGATCATATTCTTAATAACTAGATCTCAGTCGTCGATCAAATTTGATCCAACGGCTGAGATCACATTTCTCTTTGCCTTCCTTTTTAATCACAAGATATTTCATGATCTATTATTTTTGGTTTGAAAATTAAATTTTTTGATTTCACAAGATATTTTCGTGATCTATTATTTTTTATTTGAATATTAAATTTTTCATTATTTGATTTGTGTAGACACTTAAAACTTCTCTCTCTAAGTCTGTCATAAGTTTTTGAAAGGTATTTTCGTGAAGCATTCTTTTTGGTTCTAGCTTAATTACATTGTGTAAACTTCCGTAGATCTTAATTTTCCAAATCCTACAGGCTTGCTTTTCCATATATAACATAATTAATTAATGTTAAACATCTTTTTTTTAATTAATAGCTTTAAAAATTATATACTAATTATAAATTTATGATTGAAAAAATTGTTGAAACAAGCGTAAAAGGTTTATCTCGTCAAAAAAATCAAAGGTTATATTAGGAGAATGGTGGCTTTCTTTTTACTTGCTCCAAGTTTTAATTTTCAAATATCAGCTAAATATTGATTATAATAAATATATGAAAATTTGATCGTTTACTATTTTTAATAATATATTTAAAAATAGAAATCTAATATTTGAACTTGAAATATTAGCAAGCTCCGCCTTTGTTTGCAACTTGAAAGATTTAAAATAAGGGGAAATTATCCGGATTAGTCATTATTGGGCGTTTATTACCAGTTAAAGCCTAATTTTTAATTAATTACAATTTATAGCCCCTCTTGCCTATTAATTATTCCTAATTACAATTCATAGCTTTTCTCATGTATTTTCTCTCTTTTTCTATTTTTTATTATTCTCTTTTTTTTTCTTCCTTTTTCTATTTTTTTCTTTTGTTTTTCTTTTCCTTTTTTTGTTGCTTTCTGTTTATTTTTTCTTTTTTTTAACTTTTTTCTTTTTATTTTTATTCATTTATTTTTGTAGCCTTACAGTTACACGCCAATACAACCATAATTGTAGCTTAAATCATATTTTCTTTCTATTTTTTCATCTTTTTTTATATATATTTTTTCTTTTTGCAGTCTTTTTTTTTTGGCAAGGTTTAATCAAAGAACCATAGATTTATTATTGATATTTTGAGACGAAATAAATTTAACAGAAAGCGAACTTGAGAAGTGTGCTTGTGTGGCCTGTTTTTTTTTTTTTTTTTTACATTTTCTTTGATTCTTTTTTAGTTCTTTTTTATTTTTTTGGTCATTTTTTCTCCCTTTTTATTTTTTTAGATTTTTTTTTTGTTGTTGGATTTTATATTTTATATTTTTTTTGTATCATATTATGTATTTTAAATATATTTATTATTTGTAGTTGAATAGTTTAGTTGTGAATATGTATAATTTATCATTCATATTTTTGTACATAAATAAGTATATTGATTAATTGTATTTGCTTGAGTTTGTCTTTCAATGTAAATATATCATTGTGTTTCGTATTTCAAATTTATCATTTATATTTGTATATAAACAAGTATCATTTTGTATGCATATGGTTCAAGTTGTATAAACATGTGTCATTGATACAGATGTAACATTTGTATTTATATAATTTATTATTTTATTTTTATTATGATGCAAATTGTATCAATAAATGTAAATACGAGTCTTCATAGAAAGAAAAATTATAATTTTTTTCTAATGTTTAAAGATACAAATGACGTTGTCAACTACAAATTCAAATACAATATACGATCAACTTATAAATACAAATATAAAATAATTCTTTAAAAATATAAATACATCGACGAAAATAGAATACAAATTGTACATAGTCACGGCTAAATACAATATGCAATAAACTTACAAATACAAATACAAAATAATTCTTTAGAAATAAAAAGATATCGACAAAAATAGAATACAAATATAATCTAAATATGCAAACACAATAAAACCACAATACAAATATAATCCAATATAATATACAGTCAATTATAAATACAAATACAAAATAATTTTAAAATACAAGTGCAAATTATATAAAATATAAATGATGGTGCGAACTAACAAATATAAATATAAGTGCGAACTATAAAATACAAATATAATGTGAACTACAACATACAAATACAAACGTGAATTTTAAAATACAAATACAAATGCAGTTGTATCAACGAATACAAAAATATAAATGACGGTGTGACTACAAATATGATAAATAATTGTGGTATTTACGTTATCATCCATGACTTGTGCTCAAGTAGTCATATTTTTCAAAAATACAAAAAATATAAAATAGAACAAAAAAATGATAAAGAAAATAAGTACAAAAAAATTAAAAAAATTAAAGAAGAAAGGAAAAGAAGAAAGAGAAATGGAAGTTAGAAATAGAAAAAAGAAAAAAAGAAAAAGAAAAAAATAAAAAAAATAAAAATTGAAAAAAATAGAAAAAGAAGAAGAAAAAACGAGGAAAACATGACAAATAAAAAAATATAAGAAAATAAAAAAGAAAAAGGAAAAAAAAGTCAAATATATCACTCTCCTTTTATTAATTGGCTAACTTTACTCTTTATTAAATTATGAGGTTATTTATACCATCACTATTAGCAAACTTATCAAATATAACCTTCAAATTAACAATTTTCATAATCTTACCAAAATTGTCCTTTAAAATTGATATCAAATATCAAGATTGTGTATCAGTAACATTTGGGATAGTTCCGGCCCCGCCTGTTTTCATCTTCTTCTTTCTATTTCATTTCTTCTTCGTTTTGCTTGTACTTTTCTGTTTAGTTTAGTTTTGTACTTCTTTATATTTTCTCTTTTCTCTTTTTTCCTTTTAAAGTTTATGTCTAAATTAATATCTTAGCTCTAAATTATATTTCCATTTTTTGTTTCTAAATTTTACTTCACACGAAAAAAAAAAAATTATTCGCCATGAACAAACTAAGAAGGTAATAAAAAACAGAATTCACTTTCATAAATGTTTTTACTCTGCCCTTAACGTTGGCAATAGTTATAACCTTGTCCCTCCATCACCAAATCACCTTCAAATCTGTTGGCACTACTCCAATTCCTTCTTCACCTTCCACCGTCAGAAAAAAATTCAATTGTTGCAGAAATAACCTCTCTACTTTTTTGAAGGTAGCGGTATGAACTACGTACATTTTACCCTCCCCAAATTTCACTTTTTGGGATTACACTAAGTTTGTTGTTGTTGTATTTCAGAAATTTCTATAAATACTTCGTTTAACTGATGAAATTTCGGTGTTATTTGGGTATTAAATTAATTAATTGATCGGGTTGAATAGTGGAAGCGGTAATTTCAATTTTAAAGGGCAATTTTGGTAAGATTGTTAAAATTGTTAATTTGAAGGGTATATTTGATAAGTTTGTTAACAATGAGGGTATAAATAACCTCATAATTTAACAAAGGGTAAAGTTGACCAATTAATAAAAGTAGAGGGATATATTTGACCCTTTTCCCAAAGAAAAAAAAATGATAGTGTTTTTGGCAAGACTAAATATCTAGTGTATTTATGTTTTTGTGAATACAGATCACTAAGTAAAAGTGAATACAGTAGTTGTGAGTCGAATACAGCGGCTAAATAGGAATTGTATTCATATTTTGTATGAACACATACTATCTGTAAAATTGAATACAACGAACGTAAATTGAATAAAGCGGCTATAAATGGTAACTATGTAAAATATGACTATAAAAGGTGAATTTTATAGCAAAATATTGCTATTTTTAAAAGATCTCAAAATAATGATATATCAATTTATTGTTAAAATTTTCTCCGATTATTCTTTCTTTTGGCTTTATATAATTATTTTTATATGAAAACATGAAAAGTTGATGCGTTGTTAATATGATGTAGTCTCGTGATAGAAATTAGAATGATCACAGATTGATGCAAATTCGTGTTTGAATCAAACCTATTGATAAGGAATGTGGAATCATATACTTTAGTTGTATGGTGGAGGCTCAGTTTTGAACTCAAAACACATTAAGAAGCAGAAGTGAAAAGGCTATTTGTTAGGGTATTTTTTTATTTGATTATTATTATTTATTGATATTAGATGTGTTTCAAAGATAGAAATCCACTATGGTGGCTCGAATAGCTGCTGAGATTTTGGGTTCGCCAACACTGAAAAGGTTGGTTGTTTCATGCCTTTTCTTATTTTACTAGATAGGTATGCCCGTGTTCGTATAGTAGAAATAAACTAATCAGAGTTTTTTTTTACCTTTTTTTTCAACAGGTCATCCAATCTTGCACATTCTAATTTTCAGATTTTAAATTTCAATTTTGAAATTCAATAATTGTAAACTTAAATGGCAATGGTAGGTTAGTTTGCTCAAAGGTGAAGACCGAAATGGAGATGCAAACCCATATACTATAACAACATAGTATAAAATGAAGATGTAGCAG
>NW_025871915.1:0-46227 GCF_002878395.1 Capsicum annuum
ATTTGTGCATTAAATCATTTTTTATATTATGGATACTTGTGAGGGGTTTGAAATGATATTACTAATGTCTAATATGACTATTTAATCTAATGGTATCATCAAGGGCTGTTATCATAAATTATTGACATATTGAGTTGATTATGAACTCTCTTTTACATGTATTAAATAGATTATCATCTTTATACTGATTGGTTATGAGCAATGCATCCTCATTTGATATATAGATATTCATGAGACATTGATAGCACTGAGAAATACTACCTTCATCCTATTTTATGCGTCGCCATTTGACCGTGCATGAAGTTTAAGAAATAAGTGATGAGTTTGTAAAGTTTACAAAATTGACCCTTTTAAAGTTATTTTAATACTTACTTTTTTATTAAATATTCTTAATAAGTGGAAACCACTAAGGATGAAATGGGAATGATTCCATTAAATAGTTACTAAATAAGAAAAAGTGACTTTTTTGGGGACGATACAAAAAGAAAATGGCGACACATACAATGAGACGAAGGGAGTACTAAATTTGAATGAAAATGAGATAATTTTAAAAATTCTTAGACTGAAGGATATATGATACCAAAAAGTATCTAAAATAGCATGAAATAGTTCACAATCACACAAACAGTCCACACGCACAAGACACTTAACGAAAATAACAAACTCTAACTTAAATGATATAGAAAATATGTAAATTGACGTAAGGCGAACTCATAATGCAGCAAATAAAGAGTGTATTAATACTATAAAACAACTACCACGTTCTTACGGAACACAAGAGGAGCTCGGTTTCCTCAAGCACTCTCATTTCTAGCTGATACACACAACACAAGAAGAAGCCAGTTCTTGTGGTGTCAAATAGTGGTATACTCTCTTCTTGAGAGAAATATAATGTTCAATATTACAAGTAATTTTTAATAATAACCTAACTAAAGAGAACAAGACTAAAGAAATATCTTAAATAGTCTTTACAAAAAGGATGTCAAAAGGACCCCTTTGCCCTTAATGAAATGGGAGGGTGTGGAGTGTTTGGGGCAGACTTAGGGAGTATTTTGTTCCCCTAATGTAAGCCCCTACATGTCAATACTCACACTCCCTTGGACGAGTTTGCAATAAGCTCAACCGCGTCCATTTTCATAAATACGCATTGAATCCTTTGTAGTTTTTGAGATTTAATTCTACTAAATGGTTTCGAGCCCGTGACACCCATATTAATATATCTGTGGGTTTGAATGAGATATGAGAAACTCTTTATAAATCTTGATCTGTGAACATTATCTTAAGATATGGATTGGCTTTATGAGAATTTATATAGGTTGTGAACCACTCATGCATCCTATCTTGGAGCGCTAAGACTCAGTAGGTGTATACAAAAATTCATGCAATAACTTTCGATCATTTATCATCATCCCATTATCATCACTACATTTCATTGCATTACTTGAATTGCATGACATTTCTTCGGTATGTGTGGATATTGTATTTGAATATTTACTTTTGTGTTGAATTATCATGTTTGAATCTTGTTAGTGATATTGCATATTCCACATTCATTTTACTATATTAGATCATATTATACCACCTTTGGTTTGAGTTGAGAGTTGAGATATTCATGAGACATAGGGCATGACTATAGATTGATTAGCGAGACATGCAGTGTCGCACCTATTTGCAGCATAACATACACATAATTGCACACTCTCACTATTTTATTCCAGATTATTAGTTAAACATGATAATTAGCCTTGATCCTATTTGGATTGACTTTTAATAAGTGTCTTATAAGCCAAAGGCCAAAAATCATTAGTTGGTACTACCTTACTTTTTGCTTTTGGCTTATAAGTACTTATTTGACTTAAAAATAAGTGCTTAAAAACACTATTTTACTTTTCCAAACACCACTATACTCTGTTGGTGAGTTTCTCTTATAATGATTTACTAATAGTTATTGATCATAATAATGACTAGTGCTAACTCACTTGGATTTCTTAGTATACCCTGTATATTGATATTTCTAAGACTATTGTGTTTGAATGTCCTTATAAAATGAAGTGGAGTATTTATCGATTTTAGATTTATTTGGAGAAACCTTGAGTAGTTGAGGGGGTGGTTTCCGCCATCATTTTGAATTATAATTGGTTATTAACGATGCTTATAATTGTTGAGTACATGTATTTTGTACTAACTATTGCTTGGCTTTCCTTTTTCTTTCTTTTTTTTTGTACTCCATACAGATATTTGGTTTGAGTAGTAGATTATAAATTGTGTTCCTTCAGCATTGAAGTTGCGGAGATTGAGGTAGTGGCTGGTAAATTCATAGCTTACCTGATCTCTCTTTATTTACCTTATCCTTACCCATATTTAAGATACCATAGCTATTGATATCATTTTGTATGTAGAGGCTTAGACTAGTGACAATCAGGCCTAGATATATCTTTGAATTAATGTGTGTGTGTGTGATTCTTCTTTTTTTTTCCACTTTTAAATTACTTAATTATTATTTGGGTTGGGATAGACTTAATTATACTGGAGGATGTGACAAATGACTTTGCATACTCTATTTTTGGATCATGACAACTAAGGGTGGTAAATGAGAGGATATGGATGCATTGAATATGGAGTGAGTTTAAATGGAATTTGTTGCAATCTACTCGTAATATATGGGTAATATGTAATTGATCAAATATGAATTATATAAAAATGGTTTCAACCAATTTTTAACTCCTAAAGCCAAAATTTTAGAACTTCTATTTATATATATATATCAACTAGATTTTTTAATCTCTTACCCCTACCCCACACAAAAAAACATATTATTTTTAAAAAAATAAATTTTTTTTTTAACCCCCATCCCCCCACCCCCCTCCTACAAAAAAAATAATTTTTTCTCAAAAAGAAGAAAATAAAAAAATAAAAAAATTGTACCTCCCTCTCTAAAATTAAAAAAATTTTCAAAAAGAAAAAAACTAAAAAGTTTAAAATGAAATTTGCAACCCCCCATACCTTAAACCCCCCCTCCCTTCCCCCCAATTTTCTTTTAAATCAAATAATTTTATTGTTTAATAACAAAAAAAAGTTCTACCCCCTCCTTACCTCCTTCCCTCCCCCTCTCCAACTTTTTAATAAATAATTTTAAAAAAGTATTTTAAAAAAATAAAAATATTTTTTCTCTCCCTCAATCCTAGCCCCAACAACTGCTGCTCACCCCACTCTTATCCTTAATTTTCATTTTATTAAAAAAAAAGATTAATTTTTGTAGTGCAATCAAAAATTTTAAGCATATATGGGTGATCTTATGTTTAAATGTGTACCCATATTTATCCATATTTTTATGAGCTTTTAAAATGAGTTGAAATCCATACTAATCCATTGAAAATACGAAAAAGACATGGTATAGGTCTTTTGAAAAAAAGTAGCTCAAGTTTGGGACAATGGAAATAAAATGTCCTATCGAATATATTATTGCCACATAATAGTCATTATCTATTCCTTCTCAATTTGGGTAATTTGGCTCATTTAGTTCAAATACAATTTATATATCTTATTGATACTGTCCATATACAATACAGATACAGCTTTCAACTTGGGTCATTCGGCACTTTTCTAAAAATATTTTCTGTTTTTTTTCTAAATTTCTTTAACTGTAAAATATTCTGTTTGTAGTTGAATAAAAATAATAATTAAATATAATTATATACAAACGGTAAAATTATTATATAGAATATGTATTTATATAAGATATATGTATAGAAATTGTATAATTCTATCAAATATGTATATGTATAATATATATATATATATATATATATATATATATATAGAAAGTGTATAAAAATTATATAATTGTTGTATGAAATGTGTGAAAAATGTACAGTTATTGTAGAAATTATGTATCGAAACTATATAATTTTCGTATAGAATATTGATATGTATAAGATATGTATAGAAACTGTATAGAAGGTGTGTATAAACCATATAAAACAAGACACAATTTAAATTACATAGCCATTTTCATGAAATTTGTTTGATCTGAAGTGTCATTTCTGTCCTTTTTCCTTGAAAATATGAGTGATCCAACTTCATAAATAGGAGTAAATGAACTCTTCTTACTAATATGGGCTAAAATTGCTAGCTTAGTGACAATCATCATTTCTAAGATCTACTAACTGGAGCAAAGAAAATACTCAAAATTGATAAGGGACAAGTTCCCACATTCAGGTTTAAAAAGTTGGAAGGCAAAGGCAATCCACAAGCAATTAGTTCTACATAGTTGTATATTAGATACAACTCATCAAAGCAAACAATTTGTACAATAAGCATGCACTTATAGATAAAGTTTACACAACACACCGATATGCTAAGATACTTGACTATTCATTAATGTTTTCGTATTCTAGGTATGATTTCAGTCTCGATAGAAGTTCAACCCCTTGTAAGAAAAATATTAAAGAACTAAGTCAGGATTTTCTTGGCATTTGATACGTGTTTTTCAGAGATGCTTGGTGGAGTTAGACAATAACTTAGTTCATGCTTTTCGATCTTTTTTACATCGCCCTAAATCTGAAGAAATCTTTGACTCAGATTTGATACCATAGCGTTCGTGAGAACTTTGGGTCTATTTATATGGAATCTACCCTACAATTAAAGGTTTTATAGCATAGATAAAACATAGAGAAATTAACTTTAGCACATCAACGCTAATAGAAGTTCACACTTAAGGGATATAAGTGGTGCTTTCATTCTTCATCAAGGCATCGACTGGAGAATGAAGATACCTTGATCTCATGAGAGCTTTGGCAAGATGAGGCGTTGTCCACTTCATTGTAAGATGCCAAAGAAATAGAAGGAACCCAAGCCATCAAACCTCGAGATACCTACCATGATTTACTTTTTGTCTTTGTTTTATTGGAAAAATACATAAAGTATCATACTTAAATATTAAATTATAAAAATTAGCAACACTTTTATCAAATTACATTTTGTAGCATGTGTATTTGTATGTATTTGTATTTTTGTAGCAACAGTTTACAAAAATACAAAATACATATCAATCATAAAGGCAGTAAAAATCATATGTATTTGTATTTTTGAAGCAACAGTTTACAAAAATATAAAATACAACTTGCTACATCATGTAATTATGAAACTGTTGCTATGAAAGTCATAATTAACGGGATAAGTATGTTATTTCTGAATTTTGCCCATTTGGAAAAAATACATAAAGTAGGATACTTAAGTATTAAATTACAAAAAATAACAACACTTTTATCAAATTACATTTTGTAGCATATGTATTTGTATGTATTTGTATTTTTGTAGAGACAGTTTGCAAAAATACAAAATACATATTGACCATAAAGGCCGTAAAAATCATATATATATTTGTATTTTTGTAACAATAGTTTGCAAAAATGCAAAATACAACTTGCTATATTATGTAATTATGAAACTCATAATTAAGGGGATAAGTATGTTATTTCTGAATTTTGCCCTAAAAAATTTATTTAGTCAAAGAAAAGAAAGGAGAATAATTGTCAAGAATGGACCTTTATCCTAACTCAACCTTAAAATCTAGCTCCAAGAGGTGAGGATTGCCCAAGTCCATATAAGCAAACCACCAGTCCATTCTCCGACCAATGTGGGACTTTTTACCCACTCGAACATACCCCCATCACGCCCAGGCCAACTGCCTTGGCGCGTGGACCGGGAGCCCAAAATGGAGATGGACTTGGCTCTGATACCATGTCAAGAATGGACCTTAGGCCTAACTTAATCTCAAAAAGTAGCTCCAAGAGGTGAGGATTGCCCAAGTCTATATAAGTAAACCAACTGTCCATTCTCCAACATAAATGGGAGTTTTTACCCACTCTGAAAATAATCTTTAATTTTTTTGGCTACTTATTTCAAAGACAACATGCTTATCTAATTTTTTTGATACTTTACCATTGAAAGAGAAAGATGAGAAATTATTTATTAAAAAAGGTAAAATTCATTGTTAATTATTGATTATGTATAGTTTATGTAATTTTAAATATATTAACCAAAAAAAATTGTGAAATAACAGAAATAATAATGATAATGAATGGAAGAAAAACACTTAAACCAAAACTAAAAACTGTAAAAGGGCAAGAACAAAATTTTGGTTAATTATACTTTGATTTTTTGCTACTAGATTAGATGACAACATGCTTATTTCATCCAAATTTTTTTTTATCTTTTTTCAGTTGTAAGAGAAACACAAGAAATCATATGCTCCATCTGTTCCATTTTATGTGTCATAATTTTTTTTTGCCCCAAAAAGAATGTCATCTTTCCTTATTTGGTAACTATTTAAAGATTCAACTCCATTTTTACCCTTATTGGTCCAACTTATTGTCATGGACCGAGACCTATCCCTTAGTCATAATATAGAGCTTAAGGCCAAAAGTGATCCCTAACTAATCCATGATCTGGTATCTACTGTGAGCACTGAATAAAATAATAATAAAACATCATATGCGGAAGCTAAACTGATAAAAATTCTATTAAGATGTAATACTAAAACAATAACCAATATGTCTAAACTACTGATGAAAACTGAGAACAAGTTTGACTATCTGAAAGCCTCTAAAACATGTGGAGTTGATGGACAAACCTCCAACTAACTTCTACTGACTGAACAAAGCAAGTACTGAAATATCTACAAATAACTTGTCCTTGATGGATGAGGAATCACAACAACTGATGTTGAGTAGCACTAAACTGACTAAGGGTGGTTGAGGAACTGAGTATCCAAACCTATGTTATAAGACAACATAGCGCAACAGGCCCTTTTCATTACGCAAGTAGACTCTAACCACAAGTCATTTCATTACATAAGTGGACTGTAACCATAAGCCATCGTACTCATTACTAGTCAACGTTGGGACTCTAACCCTTTGTCCATGCATTCACATCACACCATTCATATTTGAAGACTCTAACCCATTCAACTATTTCAAGCCATCAAGGTCACAATTTAACATCATACATGACCATAAGGTCTCCATGAATCATATATCAATCATCACTTTGATAGGCCAATACATTTGTTTCAAATTCATTTAAGTCAAATTAGGGTCATCAAAACCTTTATCAAATTACACATTAGCACTCTTACACCAAGTTTTAGTTCAAACACAAGTCGATTTCATATTCAGGACTCTAATCACTTTTTAACCAATCAAACCATCAAGGGCACCATCTAACTCATCTCATGACCAATAGGGCCTTTACAAGATCATTTACCTATCATTCTTACTCATTAAGCCAGTTCCTTAGGTGAAATCACCATCAACAAATAACTAGTTATTTTTTATAGATATTTTTATAAACACTTTGAGGGCATACTCTTACCATGACCAATCCAAGTAAAAACCATCAATGTTAGGGTTACTTTTGACCTATTTTTTAAGTCACAATCTACAAGAACCCAAATGTGCAAACCATCGCCAAAAATATGTATAATCACAAGTTTAAACAAGATAAAACATTACCAATCACTATACATCAAACCCCTCAACATTTGTTTCCAAAATAATCATTAATTATCCAAAAACAATGTGTAAATAACATGTTATTTGAGAAATAATGATAGGGGAAGAGTGACATGCCTTATACAAGATAATTCATGAAGAGATTCTTGACCCTCTTAACCTTTGGATGAACACTCTTGAAACTCTAGCCCCCAATCTTGATAAAAAAGTTTTGATAGTGTTTTTGTTTTTGTATATATGAAGAATAAAGGGACAAATGAGGATATAAGTTTTGGGTAATAAAGGTTTAGGTATAGGAGACGTCCTCAGCTAAAAGCTAAAAAATGAACTCCTAGGAGGGTATGACTCCATGTCTAAACCATACCATAGGGTTCGAGTGGTACCTTAACTCGTGCCTTAGGTTTTACCATAGAACCATAATCTACCTGTTGTGTGAGCAGCCACAAATACATTTGAGGCTTTTAACTGAGAATAATTACAAGGTATTAAGAAAATTTTGTCATTTTTGATTGTTTTATATTTGATTTTGTAGTAAGAGCCAAGATGCAAGAGAACAAATAGGGATGGAATCAAAAGAGTTGAAATCTGAAGTAAATAGAAGATAAGTGTGGCTGAAGACATTCCTGATAAGTCTTCAGCCCTGGGATAAGTTATCAGATATACCATCATTATTAGATAGAGAATGGACCTCAGCTAAAAGTTATGATGACATTTCCTTATAAGTCATCAGAGAATTGATAAGTCGTCAGAGTCGTCGTCAGCCTTAGGCAGAATATGTGAGCTAAGTTGGAGAAGTAACGACATTGTCTGATATGTCATCATATTTTTGATAAGTCATCAGGATTAATCATTAGAATTAATCAGGAAGTGCTAAAACTGAAGAAGGAGCTAATGAGATTTGTGATAAGTCATCAGACTCCTGATAAGGCATCACGAATATCGTCGCCTAATTCGAGGAATTATTAAACTCTGTGATTTTATTTCCTTATTTAGGATGAACTATAAAAAGTATTGTTTAGGGTTTTCTAGAGGAGTTCTGAACATAATTTTGGAATACACGTATTTTGTTATTTTTCTCTCTAGTTTCTTGGCTTGAAAAACAATTAACTTTGAGGTGATTTTCATCAATATTTTGGAATTTCTATTGTGATCTAATCTGAGAATCACTAGTTATTATTAATCTTGTGGTAAGTTCATCTTTTAATTTATGAATATGTCTAGTTGTTTCGCTTATTACAATATGAGTGACTAAATCCCTTTAACCCAAATTATGGGATCTATAGGTTAAGTCTAGATAATATGCTCTATGTTTTCGATTCTAAAGGTAATAGAACTACTTGATTATTCCAAGATTGTAATTATTGTCTATTGGTTGCAAACGATAGATAGCACCTTCTTTGATTTGCTTGAGATAAGAAATCAAATATCGGAGGAAGTGAATTATTGACGGGGACTTGGAAACATGATATTAGGTGTATTTATATGCCTAAGCAGCATAATTTATCCATATTTTAGCTATGTTTAGAGAACAAAGTGCCTAGTTTATCATGGTTTTACTCTACTTCTATGTAATGGAGCAAACCGATGTGATTAGCATGATTTCAGCTATTAATGAGGTAGATGAAGACATTATAGGACTATGGAATAAGGATGGCATATGACACAAGAGAGAGTAACGACCTAGACCAAATGTGGCGCCTAGAAACTACAATCTGGACCAAATGTGATGCATGGGAACTTTCTCCTGGGGAAATCTGCCATTTATAATAAGTTGAGGACTTAGAAGAAAATTATGAGATAGAAGGCTATTAAAAAACTTGTTGCTGAATTTTTATGGGTGATTAACATTCTGAATTATTTTGAAAACAAGAGAAAGCGGCTTAGCTTGAGGAGAAAGAGAGAGAAATGTTTTTCTCTCTTATTTTCATTATTCATCTTCTCCAGCAAGATCGTTCTAAGTTTTGGTATGATGAATGTTTCTATTGTGATTTCTATTTTATTCATGAGTAGCTAAGTTTATTTGTTAGGGTTATGGAAACCTTGTAGTATACTCTCTATTGCTATAGGTTTTTGAATTTATGATGTGTTAATTCACTTATATCATTACTCTCTTCATTATGATTGAATTCTCATGGTTGCAAACATAGGGAATGTGCCATTATAGCAATAACTTGTTCAATATAAAAGTTACTATTTGGAAAAGAGAATAGTGACAAGAAAATAGGGTTTCCAAACTTTATTTTACACGTTAATGCCTTAGCAGGATTAACTACTTGGAGAGTTCGTATGATTGGTTGTACACTTTGGATTCGAGAGAACTAAGTTGAATAAATCCTTGATGGTTGAGAAACAGTTGGATTTAGAATTAAAATACATCTCCCTATAAGTGCATGCATGTATAAATCCTTATTACTCATAGTTAATAGAGAAGTAAAAACTACAAGGTGGACATAACCCTAACTTGTCATTCTCTGTGATCAAATATTAATACATATATTGCTTCATTGTTATATTGTAACTATCATTTCAAATTTAAAACAAAACCCTCCATTTAGGAACCTCTGACCAACAGTCCAGTAACAACTACAATACTTAGTAACATAGTATTCCCTGTGGGATTCGACACCCAACCTAGTTGGGTTCTATATTTGACAACGACCGCTTACTCTCTCAGAAGAGAGGTGTAATTTGGGCGTATCAAAATACTAAACTTGAATATAATAATTGACACTGTAACAAGGTTGATTAACCTAAGGTAAGGTTTGGTTATTAAATATAAATTCTCTAAGCCTGAGAGGATTAGGTACTTAAATGCTTAAGTAGGTCGAGAGACATTTAGGCATAACTTTGATAGAGATAATCTGTTGTCCTACCTACTTTGAGAATTTGGAATCACTATTAGCATCTATCGAGTACTAAAACCCATAGTGAACATAATTCTGTTTTTCCATAAACTCTTGATTTCAAACACTGAAACTAAAGTGACCAAGAATTATTTGCTAATCTCCAAAACCCCTATTTCAGGAAACATCCAACTATGAGTTGATTAAATCATAAACAACTTAAGTTCATACCATATTTCTTATGGGATTCGACCTAACCTAGTTAGGTTATCTATTAACAACGATCGCTTACATTCTCATTAGAGAGGTGCAGTTTGAGCATTATAAAAAATGGCGTCGTTGTCAGGGAATACGATTTTAAATTAAAGTTTATGTGCGCTAATTGACTGTTAGTCAAGTTTCCTAGTTTTACATTTATTTTTTGTTTTTGTTTATTTCAGGTCCTTTGTAGTGTACGCCAAGAACCATAAGTTTTGATGAACTATTATTACCATTTAACCTGGAACAACAACGAATTTGAAGAATGGCAGACCAGCAAGAGGCTGATAGGTTAGAAGCCTTAGCTAGAGCTCAGGTGAATGTGCAGAATATTGGTCAACAAGTATGACATCCAAATACTGAGGAGAAATATTTAGGAGATGAGGAGTTGTTTAACCCTCGTAACCCAAGGTGTGTAGAGCAAGTAGATGCACCAGTACAATGTAATGCTAACTGGAACCATCCATTTTAAGAAACGAAAGATTAACAACAGGTCCAGTATGACCTCAATGATGATGATGATGGAATGGATGGAGCAGGTGCAATGGGTTCAATTATTCCTCCACCGTAGGAACCTGGGGCAAAATTCAACATTATGAGACTGTGATTCAACTCCTTAATTTGTAGGGGTTGTTTGGTAGATTTCCTAGGGATGACCCCAACTTTCATCTAGTGAACTTTGTCACCATCTGTAAATCTTTTATAACCAAGGAGTTGGTCATTATGCTATCCTATTGAGATTGTTTCCGTTGTCTCTATCTAGGGAGGTAACAATGTGGCTTAATGAGCTGACACCCGATTTTATAACCAACTGGAGGCAGTTGAAAGAAGCTTTCCTAGAAAGATTCTTTTCTCCTTCCAAGAGGGTAGATCTAAGGGATGAGATCAACAACTTTAGGCAACTCCCAACTGAAGCCTTGCATGAAACCTAGGAGAGATTCAAGAAGAAGATAACACACTATCTGAATCACAATATGACAGACATACACTTGATGGAGACTTTGTACAGGGCTCTTAACTCTGTAACAAAACCTATTGTCGATAAGGTTGCTGGTGGTTCATTTCTTGATCTTAATTTCCTCGAGGCTTTACAAATGCTAGAGAGAATGACCAAACAGAGTCAAGCATGTCATACCAGAGACTCTGTGTAGCAAGCCCTACTATTTTTGTAGGTATGATTGCAGAACATCACAGAAGAGATGAGGAGCATGACCAAGACATGGCTCACCTAAAAATGCAGATGGACCTGCTAACCAATCACTTGCTATTAGGCAAGACTAAGAAGGTGAAAGTTGTGGGATCTCAAGATAGAGTTGATACTAATGCACAGGAAGAGGCAAACTATGTTAATAATCAGGGGGTTTCTAAGGCAATAGCTAAGGGAATCAAGGTTCGAACTATTATGATAAGCCTAGTATAAAGATAGAAGCAGGGAAATTGGAGAAGCAATAATGATAGGAGCGGGCTATATATCCCTCCTATAAATTGTGAGACTCCTACAATCAGTTCTGAAAAGATATTCATGGAGGATGTGATGGCTAAGTTACTGAAGAGAGTGGAGGCTAACAACTCTGGTGTGACTACCATGAAGACCGATCTATCATCAATTAGTCAGTTGGTAAACTTGCACTCCACCACAATCAAATAGTAGGAGCAGCAGATGAGCCAACTCTCCACAATATTTAACAAGAGGAAGAGCAAAATATTACCAAGTGATATGATCCAGAATCAGCAGAATAATGGTTCATGTATGGAGATTACCACTAAGAGTCGTAAGATATTTCCTGGACCTTCTGTGGGCAAAAGTTTGGCTAAAGATATGACTGAGGCAAATGATGAACCCAAAGAAAAATGTCCAGCAGAGTCTGAGAAGCTGGATGGTTCTGATGATTCATTAGAAAAAGAGAAAGAGAAGGAGAAGAAGGTAGTGTTAAAAACTCTCCCAAGACCACCACCTCCTTTTCCTCAACGATTGAAGAAACAAATTAACGATGCCAAATTCAGCAAGTTCATGGCAATGCTCAAACAATTAAAAATTAATGTACCTTTTGTGGAGGCACTCGAGCAAATGTCAGGATATGCTAAATTCATGAAGGACCTTGTGACTAATAAAAGGGTAGTGAGCTATGAACTGGAGAATAATCTCCATCATTGAAGTGCTATTTCTATGAGGAACTTGGCGCAGAAGAAGCCAGACCCAGGAGCATTCACTATACGATTGGGTCTATGGAATTCGCTAAGGCGTTATGTGAGCTAGGAGCAAGCATTAATTTGATGCCGCTGGCTGTATATACAAAGCTGGGTCTGGGAAATCCCACACCCACCAACATGCGACTCGTGATGACTGATAGAAAATTTCCTGTTGGTATTTTGTATGATGTGTTATTGAATGTAGCTAGCTTCATATTCCTTTCAGATTTCATCATCCTAGATTGCGAGATGGAATTCAAGGTGCCCATAATCTTGGGTCGACCTTTCTTCGCAACAGAAAGTATGTTGATTAATTTGAGAGCAAATAAGCTCTTGTTCAGGATGAATGATAAAGTGGTACAATTTGATATGTGCCAATCAATGAAGTAGCATGAATAAATCAGTATGTTCTCAGTAGTTGATGAGTATTATAAGGACGAACAGGAGGTGTAAATAGAGGAGCAACTTGTTGTCGATCTTTTAGCTGTAGTTTTGGTAAATTTTGATCATGAAGGCATTGAGGCACACAAAGAGACTGTTTGGGCTTTGTCAGGAATGGGTTCATATCCTTATTCTCCTAAAAGTCTAGAACTTGATCTTGCTAATCGACCGACACAACCGGCTAAGCCATCCTTTGAAGAGCCACTGGTGTTGGAATTAAAAGAATTACCTGGGCACTTAAGATACGTGATTTTGGACAACGGAAACATTCTAACCATTATTATTATGGCTGATTTGGGTGAGAAATAGGTGGAAGCACTTATTTCAGTACTTTAGAGGTACAAGAGAGCAATAGGATGGACCATCATAGATTTTATTAGCATACCCCCTGGCATCTGCACGTATAAAATACTACTTAAGAAAGATTATATTTCAACTATCGAGCTCCAGTGCCGTATTAACCCACCAATGCAAGAGATGGTTAAGAAGGAAATTATTAAGGGGTTAGATGCAGGAGTGGTTTACCCTATTTTTGACAGCAAATGGGTTAGCCCAATTCAATGCGTGTAAAAAAAAGGGGGGCATGACTATGGTTGCAAATGAAATGGATGACTTGATTCCACTCAGGCCTATGACTAGGTGGAGATTTTGTACGAAATACCGCAAAATAAATTCATGGAGTTTGAAAGACCACTTCCCGATGCTCTTTTATGGACCATATGCTTGATCGATTAGCCTAAAGTAGATGGTATTGCTTCTTGTATGGTTATTTAGGATATAACCAGATCTGTATTACTCCTGAAGACCAATACAAAATGGCATTCACATGTCCATATTGCACCTTTGCATTTAAGAGGATGCCGTTTGGGCTATGCAATGCACTCGCTACTTTTTAATGGTGCATGATGTCTATCTTCTCAGATATGGTCGAGGACACCATAGAGGTATTCATGGATGATTTCTCTATGGTGGGAGATTCATTTGTTATGTATTTAGCAAGCCTGAGTATAGTTTTGCAACAATGTGTTGAATTCAATTTGGTGCTTAATTGGGAGAAATGCCACTTTATGGTAAAGAAGGGCATCGTTCTTGGGCACAAAATTTCAGCAAAAAGGATAGAAGTTTATCAAGCCAAGGTTGATGTTATTGAGAAACTACCACCTCCTATTTCAGTGAAGGGAGTGTGTAGTTTTCTTGGACATGCTGGCTTTTATCGGAGGTTTATAAGAGATTTCTCAAACGTTGCAAATCCACTTTGCAAACTTTTGGAGAAAGAAGTGAAGTTTTCCTTTGATGATGATTTCTTGAAGGCATTTGAATTCCTTTAAAAGAAGCTGGTTGAGGCCCCTATCATTGTTGCATCAGACTGGTCAAAACCGTTTGAGATTATGTGTGATGCAAGCGGTGTTGCCCTTGGAGCTGTATTGAGATAAAAGAAAGACAAACTATTTCATCCAATATATTATGCCAGCAAAGCACTAAACAGAGCATAAAAGAACTACACTATCACTGAGCAGGAACTCTTGGCTGTAGTGTATGCTTTTGAAAGATTTAGGGCTTACCTTCTTGGGACCAAAGTGGTGGTCCACACTGACCATGTAGCCTTGAGGTATTTAATAACTAAGAAGGATGTAAAACCTAGGCTGATTAGATGGGTGTTTTTGCTACAAGAATTTTATTTTGAAGTCAAAGATACGAAAGGTTGTGAAAACTAGGTTGCAGATCATCTGTCTAGAATAGAAGGTGAGTAAGCAATTAGTAATGAAATGGAGATAAATGATGCCTTTTCTGATGAGGATATCTTGGCTACTTCAGTGGATAAATTGCCTTGGTTCATTGATTTTGCAAATTATGTTATGAGTGAGGTCATTCCAGAAAATCTTTCTTTCCATTAAAGAAAGAAATTCCTGCATGATGTGACACATTACTTCTGGGATGAGCCGTATCTTTTTCGGTGATGTGCTGATAATATTATAAGGAGATGTGTGCCAGAAGTGGATGTATTATGCATATTGGAAGCATGTCATGCTTCCCCAGTTGGAGGTCACCATACAGGTGACTGAACGGCTAGGAAGGTTCTACAGAGAACCTATTGTTGGCCAACATTGTTCAAGGATGCTCATGAGTTTATGCTGAAATGTGACCAATGTCAGAGGCAGGGGTCAATATCCAAAAGACATGAGATGCCTTTGACAAAGATTCTTGAAGTGGAATTGTTTGACGTTTGGGGCATCAATTTCATGGGTCCTTTTGTAAGCTCGTATAGGATAATGTATATTTTTAATGATTGTTGACTATGTTTTGAAATAGGTCAAAGTTGTTATGTTGTCAGATAATGAAGGAAAAAGGGTTGTTTCTTTTCACAATAAGAACATCTTTTCTCTCTTTAGAGTACTACATATTATTATAAGCGATGGAGGATCTCATTTTTGTAAAAAAGTGTTTCAGGCGGCTTTAACAAAATATGGGGTGAAACAACATAGAGTAGCCACTCCATATCACCCACAAACTAGTAGGAAAGTGGAGCTGTCAAATGGAGAGATTAAAGCCATCCTAGCCAAAACGGTGAATGCTAGTCGGAAAGACTAATCTCGAAAGCTTGATGATTTCTTATGGGTATACCGAACTGCTTTTAAGACACCCATTAGCATATCACCATTTTAGTTGGTCTATGGAAAGTCATGCCACTTACCAATAGAACTGGAGCACAAGGCCTTATAGGCACTCAAAAGGTTAAATTTGAGTTAGAAAGAGGCAGCAGAGTTGAGACTGGGACAACTTAATAAGATGGATGAATTTTTTTTCTGGGCACATAAACGAGCAGACCTTTACAAAAAAAATAAAAAGGTATCATGATTAGAGGATAGAGAAATAAGACTTCCAAAAAGGTGACTTGGTGCTTTTGTTCAATTCCAGACTCAAACTGTTCCTAGGTAAGCTTAAATCCAAGTCGTCAGGACCATTTAGAGTTAGTCAAGTCTACTCATTTGGAGTAATAGAACTTGAAAATAAAAATGGCAGAACCTTCAAGGTAAGTGGGAAACGAGTCAAATTTTATATTTGTCCAAAAGACTCGATGAACAGTATTGTTACTATCTGTCTCGATGAATTCTGAAGTAATCAAGATGCCTGAGTCATTCCGCAATGTTAAATCAGGTGCTACATAGGAGGCAACCATGATCCCCGTGCTTGATCTACTCCAGGTATACCCTAACCCTTAGTTCAGTTTTTTTGTGGTTTTAAGTTGAGGGTGTAGGGTAAATTATTGTTGTAAAATTTTGTAACTAACTAGGAGAAATACAAGTAACTAAGGCAGTTTACTTATTTTTGTAAATTTTAAGCACCTCTCCAATAGTCTGAAGGTTTAAATGTGTGATTTGCGTCTAAGTGTTACCACTGGGCATCTTTGTATGGCATTAGTTCTAATGATGCAATAATCATTGCTAAACAACTGCATCAACTGGATAAGTAGTACCTGGTGATATACTAGTGTGACATGTGTGTGTGAGATATTATTTAGCTCCATCTGTATGTTGGATTCAGAACTTGCCCGATTAGTCTTACCTAGGTTGAAGGATAGGGGTTAGGAAAGGATCATAGGCAATTTTGATATTAGCTAACTTTTAGCCTGAACGAACTTCCCTATATATATAATATCCGTTGATCCCTACTTTGAGCATGCTTAGCCTATTTCTTCTTATAACACCTGTCACCTTCCTATTTATATCACAATGAACCTCTTTTGGCCCTGGTCCTCCTTGGACACTATGCACCTTGACATAAGCAAATGGATTAAGTTGAGGATGGCTATCATAGAGGTGTATGCTACAGAATGAGTTTGAAAAAAGGTAGAATAAAAGAAAAGAATAAAAAGTGGGGTGCGGTGGAAAAGAGCAAGTAAAAGAAAAGTTGTGAAAAAAAGTGATTGTGGAAAAGACCACACCCATCCTAAATAAGTGTGATCAAGAAAAGAGAAGAATAGAAAAAGGTTAATTAGTGAAACCCCAAAATCTAGTGTAGTATCAAGGACGCTTAGTCATTTTAAATATTATCAAGTATCATACCAGCCCCTAGCCTGTATTACAAGCCAAAGAGAAGACCTATAGTGATCTCAGCTGACCTGTCTGAAGATTTGGTAATGAAAATAAGGGCAAGCCTATGGTATTCTACATACATTTATTAGAATTTCATTCTGAGAGTGAGTGTTTTTTTTACCGTCCCAATAGTTACATATATGATTACTGATATGAAAAAAGGGGGATTTATTTGCTATTAGGCACACCAGATATGTTGCTAATTGCTAACTTGTTCGGATAGTGTAATACTGATCTATGCATGGTTGTTATAGCTGATATTATTCCATACCTTGATTCCTGTGTGTTGCATTATTGTTCTTTAATAATATACACAATTGTCTTAAATTGACTGACCTTGGAGATGGTGAATATGTTTTGAGATAATATGGATGATTGACTACCGAATGTACTTTATATCCTCTTTGTTGTGTTTGAGTTGCATGAGGACAAGCAATTGCTTTAAGTTTAGGGTGTTGATGTGTGAGTAGATGAAAACACATTTGAGGCTTTTAACTGAGAATAATAGCAATGTCTTAGGCAACATTTTTCAATTTTGATTATTTTATCTTTGATTTTGTAGTAGAAGCCAAGATGCAAGAGAACCAATAGGGATGGATACAAAAGGGTTGAAATCTAAAGCAAATAGAAGAGAAGTGTGGCTGACGACATTCTTGATAAGTCTTCAGCCCTGTGATAAGTTATCAGATATGCCGTCAGCCGTAGATAGAGAATGAACCTCAGATGAAAGTTATGACGATATTTTATGATAAGTCATCAAAGAGTTGATAAGTCATCAGAGTCGCCGTCAGCCTTAGGCAAAACGTGTGAGCTGAGGTGGAGAAGTGATGACATTGTCTGATATGTCGTCATATTTTTGATAAGTCATCAGGATTTATCGTCAGCCTTAAGAAGAAAGTGCTAAAACTGAAGTGGGAGCTGACGACGTTTGTGATAAGTCATTAGACTCCTGGTAAGGTATAACGAATGTCATCGCCTAATTTGAGGAATTATTAAACTCTATGATTTTGTTTTCTTATTTAGGATGAACTATAAAAAGTATTGCTTAGGGTTTCCTAGAGAAGTTCTGAACATAATTTTGGAAAACACGTATTTTGTTATTTTTCTCTCGAGTTTCTTGGCTTGAAAAACAATTAACTTTGAGGAGATTTTCAACAATATTTTGGGATTTCTATTGTTATTTAATCTGAGAATCACTAGTTCTTATTCATCTTGTGGTAAGTTCATCTTTCAAATTATGAATACGTCTAGTTGTTTCGCTTATTACATTATAAGTGGCTAAATTCCTTTGACCCAAATTATGGGATCTATGGGTTAAGTCTTGGTAAGATGCTCTATGTTTTCGATTCTAAAGGTAATAGGACTCCTTGATAATTCTGAGATTGTAATTTTCTATTGGTTGCAAATGATACATAACACCTACTTTTATTTGCTTGAGATAAGAAATCAAATATAGTAGGAAGTGAGTTATTGATAGGGACTTGGAAAAACTGAACTTCCATTTTAAAATCGACGCTGTAACAAGGTTGATTAACCTGAGGTAAAGTCTTGTTAGTAAATATAAATTCCCTAAGTCTGAGAGGATTAGGTAATTAAATGCTTAAGTAGGTCGAGAGACATTTAGGAATAACTTTGATAGAGATAATTTGTTGTCCTACCTACGGTGAGAATCTTTGTGAGAATCTTGAATCACTATTAGCATCTATCCAGTACTAAAACCCATAGTGAACATAATTCTGGTTTTTCATAAACTCTTGATTTCAAACACTGAAACTAAAGTGACCAACAATTATTTGCTAATCTCCAAAACACCCATTTCAGGAAACATCCAACTATCAGTTGATTAAATCGTAAACATCTTAAGTTCACACCATATTCCCTATAGGATTCGACCCCAACCTAGTTGGGTTATATATTGACAACGATCTCTTACATTCTTATTAGAGAGGTGTAGTTTGAGATTTTTCACTACCCAACATACAACCATACATGTATGACTCACACCCAAAGGTTCGAGTGGTACCAAGCAATCCGTATCCAAGTCGGTGACAACTAGATCATGACCAATACTCCATACAACTAGGTAGCATACTAACCGTACCCTAATATAAGACTTGGGAGAGACTAAAACATATGTTGGACATTATGTTACCAACCTAAGCTGATCTCTATACGCGAAGGGAGGGTACTAGTCGTACCCTAGTATACTATTGGTATGCTCAATTCGTACCCAACAAGAACCGCAAATCATGCCAAAATTTTCTAAGGGTCTAAAGCCTAAGTATTTCAATTCTCCTCCACTTGACTTATTCATCCACGAATAATGGACAAGGAAAGTTTAACACATGATTTAACACATTATGACACATCTAACACATCTTTAACCAAGCTGTGACCATTTATTAATCATCTATTAATTCAATTGACATTTGGACTCTAACCCATTGACTATCAAAACCCTTGCTCAGTTCATAATTTAGGGACTTGAACCCATGGTGTATCAAATTCATAAATCAAGTTGAGAAGATTAATACATACCTCAAGCACAAGCATTTGGGCTGAAGTGGTGAGCTTTCATCCTTTCGGAAGACATTGTTTTATGTTATGGATTTCTTTAGACACCTTTCTTTTATTTTTTATATTGGTTTAGCCATGGTTGGGGGTATGTCCTCATCAAATTTTTTTACTCTTTTGGATAGAGGCATTGTGGTATTTTTGGTGGTTTGTATAGGCGGGATCGGTATTGGTATCAGCCTGGGCATTGGAATAGGTTGGTGGGCTGACACCATATCACTGTATTTGTCATTGTTCTATTATCTTACATTTTGGGATTATTTATATTAAATTTTGTCTTAACTTATTTGGTTATGGCCTGATTTATGGCCAATGGTTTGGTTTGGTGTGGTTTGGCGGTTGGTGTGGTATGGTTGGACTTGGTTGGGTCGGTCACTATGTAACCTTATCCCAGAGTCTTGATAAGACCATTTACGCTATCTTGTTATATGTTTAAAATTCAGCCCATTAAAGGCTGGATAAAGATGGATGGTTGGGTAATAGGGGGTGGTCCCCTATCCTAGTTGTATTTGGGATGCCTATTACAACAAGGCCTGGGGTCCGGTCATGTTCGGATGTTTTTGATCTTGTATATGTAAAGAATGAAGGGCCAAATAAGGTTATAAGTCATTGGTTATATGGGTTTAGGTGTGGTAAATATCTAAAATTTCCTCAGCTAAAAGTTGGAAAATAAACTCCTAGGAGGGTACGACTCCATGTCTAAACCATACCCTAGGGTACGAGTGGTACCCTAACTCTTACCCTACGCTTCACTATGAACCACTAATTTTCCCAACATACGGCCATACATACATGCCTCATACCTAAAGGTACGAGTGGTACCAAGAAATTTGTATCCAATTCAGTGACCACTAGATCATGATCAACACTCTATACAACTAGGTAGTATACAACTTGTACCCTAACATATGACTTGGGAGAGACTAAACCGTATCTTGGAAAGTATGTTACCGACCTAAACTTATCTCTATACGAGAAGGGAGGGTACTAGTTGTACCCTAGCATACAATTAGTTTGCTCAATCCGTACCCAACCGAGAACCTCAAATCATGGGGAGATTTTATAAGGGTCCAAAGCCTAGGTGTTTCAGAAGACCTCTCAATACCTACACTGTCTATGTGGTTTTGGAGCTTAGGAACTTCTACTAAAGGTTTCACCCTCATCTGATAGGAAAACCTTCATCCCTAAATTTACTCAATGCTAAATCCTACTCCCAACTGAACTAACACTGGCAATGATTAAAATTAATAGGACTCACAACTGATAATTGCTCAATAATAATATGATAATTTGAATATGGTGATAAATCATTATCTGACTGACTTGTTTCATGAAATCGGAAACATGCATAAAAATATAGTTATTGGGTGTTCATAACCTTCCCACACTGAATAGTACTTTAAATACAATAACATCACTTAAAGCACTATATGGAAATTCATGATTCAGAGACCCAAAACATAGAATATATCACTAACTTGATGAAATCCATGATTATGAGTATGGGGATATGTTAAACTTATGAGGACAACATGCACACATGGTTTAAATTCATAAATTAATAGATTAACAAGGTGTCAACTTAACATGATATGGGTGGCTGAAATTATAAAGCGCGTAAGAAGATAATTCACATGGGAAACATATTATCATGACTTGTATTCAAAACTATTAAAAGAAAATTGTGTAATTTGATACTTGACACTAAATTTTCGTAAGAAGAGGGAAAAGAGTTTTATGCTTGAAAATAAGGGATTTTTGGGACTCCATGGGTGAAAGAAAACCATTGATTAATAGCCCTCATACCTGTATTTTCTTGAATTCTTGGAGAAAACTTGGAATTAGACCTTGGATGGTTGAATTCTTAAGAAGAAACCCTTGTTTTTGTTCTTGAGAGTAGAGAAGGGATGAATGGTGTTAATTGACTGAGAAAGGGGTAAATTACATTTATTTTGGGCTCTTGGTCATGAGTTGGTTTCTTAAAAGGGGAGAAAAGGACCAAAATGACCCCCAACCCTTTAATAAAAGTTGCAGGATTTATTCTGTAGCGTGGCACAGAGGTTATCACTGAGGCTAGCCTCTGTGGCAAATTCGGTATCACAGAGACTAACTTTCGTGACACATTGCATATCGCGGTGGGCCAATCTTTATGGAACGTAGAAATTGCAGAGGTATACCACCTCCGTTGTCCAAAAACACCCTGAACCTCTTGGGAAAATTTCAAAACACTTCTAGATGACCCTTTTAAAATTCCTAAACATATTTCAATTCATAAATCAACGTTTGGAACTCAGAAAGGCTAGAAATAAAATACTTGAAATCTTGGGGTATTAAAAATAGCAATTTCACTTATACTTAGTGTGAAATAATGACTTTCAGACTTCTAGACATATGTCGTATAGCTGAAAACTAGTCTAGGATCTTGCGGGGTATTACAATTATAAGGCCCACTTAATTAAAAATAGCGGTAGTACATTTTTTAATTAATGAGAATTTGGGAAAAATAATCAAGTCTTTAATTATTTCTTCCAAAACACCTTAAATGATCTTCTACAACATCATATAACAAACATTAGTTCATACAACATAAGAGCTCATTAAGTACAGTAGAACAAGCATAGCTCAAGCTAGCACCACTAGTTTTCTCTTCTAAACTCTATTTGATCATTTTGATTCTTAACGTGTTTCAAATTCGCCTTAAACACTCTTAAAAATATCACTTAGTACATAAATACACAATTACTCCCTTAATAACTCATTCATCACATCCAGAAATCCTCAAAACTAAGCTAAATGCGCATAAATAATGACACTAAGGAGTACAAATAAACTTCAGATCACCACCCCACACTTAAAGCTTTATTACTCATCGAACAATTCTTTACATTAAGCTTCATAAAATAAGGCTTCAACATCACTACTACACTCAAGATAGAACTACGAAGACTACACGAAGAGCAAGTTCCACATCAAACGTATTCTATTACAAATGAAAACTCATGAACACTACTTCAAAACATTTGAACCTCAAAAATTGATTACACCAAGTTGGAAAACTCATGTATATTACTCAACAAAGAAATCATACAAGTCAACTTACCATCATCAAACATATGCCCTCACTACAAGAGAGTCACCCACATTCACTAAAATTGTAATTTATCACAAAAATAGGAGTAAGAATTAAATTTTTCCCAATCTCACAAAGAATTCGCATGTCACATTAGATGAACCATAACCTTACCCTTACTGTAGTACTCCACCAATATCATAATATCAGATCTCAAGATCAAGTAGGACTTTACGGGTTGTAATGTAGGCTAAGGGATAGGTAGGAACTATTCTTGCCTGTAATAGTGAATATCTTCCCTAATCTCTTTAACACATCACTCTTTATATTAAAATCCTCTCTAACCAACCAATTCGTCAAAACTTTTATCTCCCTACTTCTTTTTTATTTGTCCCTCGCCTCTTTAACCTAGTTTAACATCTTAAGCAGGTAGTATTTGCTATCAACACGTGATTAACTTTTCATCAATTTTTCTTTTCATTACATTCTTCCCAACCAAAACATGCAAACTTTTTCATAACATCAATAGCTACTACTTTGGGGCTTCACTTTCACTTCTTCCATCTTTAATTTTACACTTCTTAACATCTCAATTTTTCCAATTAATGAAGATAGGAGTTCTGAATCAAACTACGGTCAATTAAAAGAAAGGGGATAAGATACGTACGAGACTATCAAAAAAGAGGCTAAAAGCTCACTAAATAATATCATAGAGTAAGGGTACATAAAGAGGGATGAAAACATAGTTATAAAATAAATGCATGTATCATCTCCTAAGCCAAACATTTTTATTTTTCTTTGCAAAGACAGCAGGAAAGTTCTAAACATCGACATGAAACACAGAATATTCAAGAAAATTCACTCACACATGGAACATGCTCAAATAAAGTAGGATCTTAAAAGACACTCAAACATAACCAAAATTTAAAATTAAGCCAACATCACATAAGAGTCATATAAATGAAACTAGGTGTTTCAAAGAGATCATTCAATTCATTATACATGATTTTCATTCAAAATAACTTGCATCAATTAATCATACATTACACTTAGCAAGAATATCTTAGTTATTCCTAATGACAAAATTTTCAAATCACTTTAAATATTATAAAGGAATACTGGGTTCAAAGGGTGTTTCAGAAAAAAACTAAAATAAAAAAACAAGGGATGGGTGAAGTGCACTTCAACTAAATAGACATCAATAAAAATTGAAAAGATAAAATATTTTTGTAATTTTTTTGTAAATTTAGTCAAAAACAAGAAAATAACTAAAAATTAAAATCTTGTAGAAACACTTTACTCTAACTAATTGTAAGATTTCTCCCCCCCCCCCCCCCACACACACTTAAAATCACACTTTGTCCCCAAAGTATAACTCCGAAGTAAGGATAGAAATACTCTGCGTGGCCTCTAGGCCTAGTTAGTAGCATTATTACTATTAAAGGGTCAGGAGAACCCTATACTCAATCTTTTGCCATGCTCCTTAGCTTTAATCTCTGGTACTCAGACTTTATGCCAACTTGCGACTCAAAAATATTACAAAAATGGTAATATTAAAGAAAACCAAAGAAAAAGAAAACCAGAAATCTTAACTGAAGTTTCCTCTAAAGCAACACCTAATTTAATGTCACGGCATAGCTCGAATCATAATTTTCAACCGCAACCTCTCATTATTTTCTCTTAAGTGGAGCCTATCCTCTTATTATTTTTGAACCTCTTGAATGTTTACCCTTAAGGTCTGCATCTCTTTCTACTCTTGACTTTTTAGGATCTTCTTCAATTCTCTCAAATTCAGGCTTAATGGTTAGCTTGGGAAACTTTATGAGAGAGTCTGAAGATATTACTGAAGGCTGGAACTCCTTCACCCTAAAGTTATTCACTTTTGCAGCTATGATCAAGCACAGATCTCCATAGTGTAATGGTGTATTGAGTGTATAGAACACTCAACAGACCATTTTTTTATCATCAATCTAATTTTTAAAGTACCTTTTATCACCTCTATCAGTGCTCTTCTACTTTCTAAGAATGGACGTCCTAATGTGATTCGTACCATTTAATCTGCCTTATAATCAAGAATAATAAAGTTAGTAGAAAAAATGAACTTACAAACCATGATGATAACATCCTCTATGATTCCTTTGAAAACCACACTTGTTCTATCTTTTATTTAGAGCACAACTGAACATGAACTCAGATTTCCCAATCCAAGATTATTAAACACAGATAGGGGCATTAAGTTTATGCTCTTTCCTAAATCACTCAAAGAATAGACCATCTCACTTTCACCTATTTTTATAGGAGGGTGAAACTCCCAAGGTTCTTGAGTGTATTTGTAATCTTGCTCATCACAACTGAACTGCACTCCTCAGTAAGTGCTACCATTTTACAATCACCCAACTTTGTCTTATTTGTCTCCCCATCCTTCAAGCACTTAGCATGCTTAGGCATTCTATGCAAAGCATCTAATAAAGG
The DNA here is from genome assembly GCF_002878395.1 of Capsicum annuum. Taxonomy (NCBI): domain Eukaryota; kingdom Viridiplantae; phylum Streptophyta; class Magnoliopsida; order Solanales; family Solanaceae; genus Capsicum; species Capsicum annuum. The sequence continues at coordinate 25,457 of NW_025871915.1, forward strand.
AAGTTAATCTGAAGTTCTTTGAATGTGTCAAATAACTTCTTAAAATAATCATCCTCTTTAGACTTTTTAGCCTGTAAGGGAAGGGTGGTGGTGTTATCTTTTGTGTTTGTTGTCCTATATTTACTTTTGGGTACTCAGACTTTCCCAATTTGTTAGCTTCTTTAGTTTCCACGTGCTTCTTATCTGCTTGTAATAGGACCAACTCTTCCTACGCCTCATGATTTTTCTTAGGGGGTCTATCAATGACATTTCTACTACTTCTCAAGGTGATTGCTATCACTTGCTTTGGATTTTCTATTTTCTAAGAAAACCCCGTTGAGGTCTTGTTTGTTTGCTTAAGCTAACTAGCCTACCTGTGTTTTAGAATTCTTCTAAGCCAATTGCTGATTTTTGATATCTGCAACTATTTGTTCTTAGTTGGGAGGATATTTTTTAATGTCTCTTCAATATTACTAGCTTCAGTATTATTCTAACTACTTTGTTGCTGTTGAAATTTCAAAGTTTCAGCTTGATTATTACCCCATGATTAATTAGGTTAACTTTGCCAATTTCAGTTGTAGGCATTATCATTATTCTGAGTTTCCTTTTGTGCATTGTCCACAAAATTCACTGACTCTTAATTTGCTCCACATAAATATGCAGAGTGACAACTACTTTCATAAATCTCACTCCAACATTGAGCGTGTTGAACTAGATTTACTAAGGACTGAGGTTGATTCACACTCAAATTACTGAACTGTGTCGTCATTTGATTCTGAAAGGATGCCAATAGAGCGACCAGTGATATGACATTATCCACCTCAATCATACCAGCAGGCTTCTTCACCTCACTTCTAGAAACATCTCTAAGCCATTCGATATTACCTTGTGCAATTCAATTCAAGAGAGAATGTAGCTCGTCACATACAGTTGAATCTTGCAAAATTTAAGTATGAGCTAATAACTAGTTGGTTTGTTGGTAATGCAGTTAGTCTCGGAGAAGAGACTTGAATCTCTCTCATACATGATAGAGATTCTCATATGGATTTTTCTTGAAACTTAAGATTTTACTTCTCAGCCTTGTAGTTTTGCGAGAGGGAAAAAATTGGATGAGGAACTTCTTTGCCTAGTCGTCCTAAATTGTGATGGAGTTTCAAGGTTTTTCCTTTAACTATTTCTTTGCTTCCACCAATAGTGAGACATGGAAGAGGGTGAGCTTCATACAATATATGGAGACTCTAGTGGGAATGAATGTGTAACTCATCTCTAAGAAATTCTGTATGTGCACGTGTGGATCCTCATGTAATAAGTCTGTGAACTACTCAATAATGTACAACAACTTCACCATATTCTATGTTAGCTCAAATCTACATCTAGTTTTTAGTGTGCGAATGACGGAGATAACCTCAGTTGCAAATGGGATTGCCACTTCACATACTGTCTTATGGGCTGGTTGTTCTTCAGCCATGACTGTAGGAATGGCTTTGTCCTGTTGAACTTACGGGATGGGATAGCTTCACAACCAAAACTGAGGCGTTGCCATGACAAGTTTCTTCACTCCGCCATGGACCGGAGACCTCCCGTTTTTACCTAGTCGGAAATAATACAATAAAACTAGCAATATATGAATTCCGAACATATAACAAGATAAACTGAGTTTCGAACATATAACAAGATAGGCAACTCAAAAAGGAATTTAAGAATTTCAATAACATCCCGATCCATAGTAATCCGCAAAGCCTCTAAATAGACCAAAACAAATCTAAGTTGGGACATACCCCCAACTATATCGAAGAAAATCTAATAGAAATAGTCAAAGACATAAGTGAAACAAGACTTCAAAAAGATAACCCTTCCATAAAATAGAAGTGCACGACTTCAAAGACAACTGCTGACAAATCAGAAATCCTTTCACTGCGCAGGAAAAGTAGAAATGTCTATGCTTTCTACATCACATGGGGATACAATATTTAGAGACAGTTAGTAGGTACAGCACGAGCATATAACTCAGGGATAAGGGAATAAAATAGTGCAAGGATCGATAGTTCAAAATCATTCAATACCAATATATACAGTCATATGCATATATATACATATATATATATATGAATATTAAAAGTTTATCTGGGTTGTGTAGCGTAACCATCATAATAGTACCCACAGGATATTTGGACCCTAGTAAGGGTAGCCGTATGAACTAGAGAATAATCATAATTGACATGCACCTGGGACTCGAACCACACAATTATATATCAAGGGTGATTTGAACACCAAATTATTTAGACCCCCACACCAGCAAATGTGGTTTTCAATATTCGTCCTCTCGGGACCTCCACTTTCATGACAAACTACACAACCCTTTTTAAGCCCTATTAAAACATTTGGCCATCCCCCATTCATGAAATCAAAGATTCATATCTTTAGGCAACATCAAGTGGTATCATCATACCGACTATAGGTTCCAAGCAAATGTCATTATGCCAATCAAAACAATTAGCCAATTGGGACTCTAACCCACTAGCTGAAAAGACTCCAAAGTTCCACATAGGAACCAAATCATTTAGCTAAGCTAGACTCTAACCACTTAGCCCATAGGTTTCAAAAAGTCCAAGTCAAAAGCAAATCATCTATCCAAGCGGGACTCTAATCCATCGGCCAGTAGGGCTCCAAAATCCCAAGTTAATACCATTGCAAGGCCCTCAAAACCTTTCCAAAAACCTTTTACCCATTAATCCAAGGCATTGGTTTAAGGAAGTAAGCAAATCCAAATGATTTTCCCCATTCAAAAACTAATCATGCAAATGGGTTGATGTTCTCATCAATGTTAATACCAAAATACAATTATTTGGGGGTATCCATAATCCCTATTCCGTCAACATTCCCATTCACTCCCATGTGTTTACAAATCATCAATTCAAAGCATAATTATTCCATAAAATACATAGGAAAAGAATTTAAATAATTATTACCCAAAACCCTCAACCTATCATTCAAAACCCACATCAAAATCATGTGAATACTAAATCAATTCATGCAAAAATTTAAAACACAAGTTTAGGGAAAAGATAATGCCTTAATCACTAAGAGATTTGAAGAAACTGCCCTTGAGCCATTAAAGACCAAACTCTTAAAACCCTAGCTTTGTCTTTGAATGGGGTATTTGAGAGAAGAGAAGAGAGCAATTATTTAACTAATGAGAAGTTATGGGGTTTGTTAGGGTATTTTAGGTCATGGGTCCCTATTGGAGAAAGTGGGAAATGTCTAAAGTGCCACTACTAATATTACAAATGACTATCACCAGTTGTTACGGTTGACCTTACGACTCGTAAGGTCACCTTACAACTCGCCACCATGACTCATGGTCTAGTTAGTAACTTAGGGCGTACTCACTGTTCAGGTCATGAGTCACATCATATGACTCGCGACTAAACTATATGACTCGTATGGTCATAGTTGTGACCACCACAAAAAGTTTGGACACCAACACTGGCCACCCTACGATTCATACTCTAGGAATCATAATGAGTATTTACGACTCATTTGGTATAAGTCATAACCTCTACAAAAAAATAAGGAAATCCTAGATAACCTATTATTCAGGCTAGGATCTATACCCTACAACTCGTGAGGAGTCTTCATGACTCATTTCTAAAGTTGTGACCTGGGGAACAAGCTTAAAATTCAATGACTTTTCCAAGGACCAAAGTTTAGGGTGTGATATTCTCCCCCTAGGATTATTCATCTCCAAATGATGGATCAAGACATCCACTAGCATGATTTAACACAAAACACACCCACAATTTCCTTTTATAAAGACAAAAAACAAAGATATTAAGGATTACAAATACCTCATGCATGATTATCCAAAGCGGGAAACAAGAATGGATATTTGGACTTTATGTCCTCTTTAGCTTCCCAAGTAGCTTCTTTGACCTTACGGTTCCTCCATCGAACCTTCACCAAAGCCACATCCTTAGTCCTCAAACGATGGACTTTCCTATCCAAAATCTTAACTGGGACTTCCTCATAAAACAAGGAATCCGAAACACAAACACTCTCCAAGGGAACAAGTAAGAAAGGATCACCCATAAAATTATTCAATATCGAAACATGAAACACCAGATGGATAGAACCCAAAATCGAAGGCAACTTTAACTCATAAGACCATTTCCTACTCTCCTCAAAATCAAGTTTGGGCAAACATAGAAGGGACTGAGCTTTCCCTTCTTTCCAAACCTCATCACCTCTTTATCAGGAGACACCTTCAAGAACACCTAATCACCAGCATCAAATTCCAACTCCCTTCGCCTCATATCCCCATAGGCATTTGGCAAGTTTGGTAGGTCTTAAGCCTATCCCAAATTACCTTCACCTTCTACATATCTTGGTGAACCAATTCATGGCCATTGGAATTAGTCTTACCAACTTTGTACCACCCAATAGAAGACCTACACGTCCTACCCTACAAAGCCTCAAACAGGGCCATATGAATACTCGAGTGATAACTGTTATTATATGCAAACTCTATGAGAGGCAAATGATCAAACCAACTACCAACAAAAGTAAATCATATAGGCCCTTAGCATATCTTCCAATGTCTGAATATCCCCCTTAGCTTGTCCATTTGTTTGAGGGTGGAAAGCAGTGCTAAGGTTTACCATAGTCCATGATCTTCACTGAAAAGAATGACAAAAGTGAGATGAGAACTGTGTACCTCGATCAGATATAATAGAAACGGGCACACCATGAAACTTGATGATTTCTTGAATGAAAAGCTTAGCATATCCTCAACAAAATAATTAGTCCTCACTTGCTAGAAGTGAACGAACTTAGTTATCATATAAAAAATGAACCAAATAGAATCAAACTGACTTTGAGATAGCGGAAGACCAGTAACAAAGTCCATATTAATCATATCCCACTTCCACAAGGGCAACTGAATCTCTTGAGATAGACCACCAGGCCACAAGTACTCTACCTTCACTTGCTGGAAAATTATACACTTGGCCAAAAAATTGGCCACATTCTTCTTCATGTTATTTCACCAATAGATCTCTTTAAAATCATGGTACATCTTTTTTGAACTAGGATGAACCATGTGCCTTAGTCAAGATCTTTTCTCATAGCCCATCAACATCGGGAATGGATAATCTATCTTGGTACCTCAAGATACCATCACCACTAATCTTAAAAGCCATCACCTTTAGGTGTCCCACATCATCCTTAATTTGCATCAAAAGAGGATCGAAATCCCATTTCTCCTTCATTTCATCACCTAGAGATGACTTCACCACCTCTTGGGCGATCATGCCTCCATCCTTAAAGTCCAAAAGATGAACTCCAAGATTATCCAAATAGTTGATATCCTTCATTAACCCTCACTTTTCCTCTTCCATATACGACAAGCTACCCATAGAAAACCTGCTAAGAGCACCAGGAACCACGTTAGCTTTACCTGGATGATAATGAAGACTCATATCATAATCCTTGAGTAACTCAAGCCATCTTCTTTGCCTGAGATTCAACTTCCTCTAGGTGAACACGTACTTCAAGAACTTATGGTCTGAATATATATCGACATGAACTCCATACAAGTAGGCACCAAATATTTAAAGCAAAAACTATAGCCAATAATTCCAAATCATAAGTTGGGTAGTTCTTCTCATACCGCTTAAGCTGTATGGAAGCATACACCACCACCCTGCCTTGCTGCATCAAAACAATACTCAGTCCCATATAGGATGCATCCTAATAAATAATGAAACCATCAATACCCTTGGGTAGGGTCAAAACCAGAGTTGACATCAACTTAACCTTCAAGTTCTCGAAGCCACCCTCACAAGTATCGAACCATAGGAACTTTACCTTCTTCTAAGTCAACATAGTCAATGCGACAACAATCAAAGAAAAACTCTCCAAAAAACTTCTATAATACCTAGGTAAACCCAAGAAGAACCAAATTTTGATTGGAGTTATGGGTCTAGGATACTTTTTAACATCCTCAACTTTCTGTGGATCCACCATGATCCCCTCACTAGAAATAACATAACCTATAAAAATAACAACATTCAACTAGAACTTACACTTCGAGAACTTAGCATACAAACACTGATCCTTAAGAGTCTGCAACACTATAGAAAGGTGATTGTCATGATCTTACTTACTCTTGGAGTATACAAAAATGTCATCAATAAATACAATGATGAATAAGTTCAAAAACTTATGAGATACTCGGTTCATAAGATCCATAAATATTGTTAGGACATTAGTCAATCCAAAATACATGACTAAGAACTCATTATGGTGATACTGGGTACAAAAAGTACTCTTAAGGACATCCACATCCCTAATCTTTAACTGATGATACCCCAATCGAATATCAATGTTAGAAAAGTACTTAGCATCCTAAAGCTTGTTAAACAGGCCATCAACCCTAGGAAGAGAATTCTTATTCTTCACCATCACCTTATTCAAATGTTGATAGTCTATATATATTAAAAAGGAATCATTCTTCTTATGTATAAAAACATAGGAGCACCCCACAGAGTGATATTAGGTCTAACAAAAACCCTTATTAAGAAGATATTTTCAATATTCCTAAAGTTTATTCAACTCATTCAAAGCCATTTTATAAAGAGGGATAGAGATAGGACGGGTATCCAAAATAAGGTCAACCCCAAAGTCTATTTACCTATTAGGAGGATTACAAAGAAGATCATCAATAAATATTTTATGAAGCTCATTGACTATAAGGATAAATTTCAAAGAAAGTCCTCAATCCCTAGTTCATTCAAGAATTGGAAACTAACCCTTCAGGTCCAACATTCAAAAGATGCATAACACAAATGGAGCCAATCTATCCCCAAAATAACCTTTATGTCTAACATATCTTGCTCTATTAGATTCACCAATGTCTCCCTACCACAAATATATACCATACAACACCTATAGATTTTTCTAGCTATAATAGAGTCACCCACTAGAGTAGACATAAAAAGGGGTCAGAAATATGCTCAGGACCAAAACCAAAATGAATAACCACATAAGGGGTCACATAAGAAAGAGTAGACCCCAAATCAAGTAAGCAATACATATCATGATAGAAGAGGTATAACGTACCAGTGACAATATCAGGAGATGCCTCCGATTCCTACTAGGTGGCAAAATCTTAAAGACGGTTCTGATTAGTGCCAGAGCCATACGTAGCACCCTTTGGCACAATAGATAAAGAAGTAGTAACCGAGACCTTATTTGTTCCTATAGCAACCCTAGCTGAAGTACACTCCCACTACATATGACCAAACTGAACATACCTAAAACACTAATTCTTTCCCTTATCATACACTCCATGATGCACCAACCTACAAAATATACAAGGAGGATATGATGGAGTGGATTGAGCTCCATTTGCTTAATTTTGGGCACCTTATGCCTTGAAACCACTTTTAGTCTAAAAACAATGATCACTAGGCAACTTTGGATATGGAGCACTAGCAGTAGAATAAGAACCAAAATTTCCCCACATCTTTTTAGATCATTGCTTGCCATCTCTACTACTATTCTGTTGGCCTATACCATGCTTAGAATACTTGAATTTCTTAATGTACTGCTCCCCTATTTCATCTTACTTCTTCTTCTCATCCTTCACTTGTTGTATGTACATGACAAACCTAGAGATATCCATATCATTATTCAGCATTTTATCCTTGCACTCCAATACCAAGTCTTGAGACAATTATGAAGAAAACTTATTCATTCTAGCCCTTGTGCTAAATACTAGTTTAGGACCATACTGAGACAACTAATGAAATTTTAGGGTATACTCTTTCACACCCATCTTGCTTATTTCATATTCACAAACTCCTCATCCCTTGCCTCCCTCAACTGCTGAGGAAAGACATAATCAAGAAAAACACCAAAAAAATTATCATAAATAGATGGCTCAACATTATCTCCCCTTAGGTTTTCCCATTTCTCATATCATAGATATGCCACATCTTTTAATTGATATGCGGCGAACTCTACACTCTTAGAGTCAGAAGAATGCATCACCCTGAATATCTTCTCTGTCTCATTAATAAACCCTTAAGGATCCTTCTCAACCTTAGAGCCAGTAAAGATTGGGGTATTCAGCCTCTTGAATTAGCCAACCCTAGTCACCTTAGAACATAGAGTAATAAAACCTACACGATAAAGACGAAAAGACTGAGAAGTCACCAACTGAGTCAGTAGATAAATAGATCAATGGAACTCAATATTGGAAATGTCTTCTTGGATGATCATCATTATCCTAAGAAGCCCGAGGAAGACTAGCATGGATTGGTATAACTCCACGAAGGGTAGTACAATTTAAAGCTGGGACCCCAGATCGGGTCTATACTTCATATGCAGTATGAGTTCCATCCATATTTCTTTCAATAAGACATAAGAGGTTCCATGAGCATTAGCTCTTTGGGGAGACATGATCTAAAATGTAAACAAATGAAATTAGATGAGTTTTCAAGACCTTAGACTCTATAGCCCAAAAATATATCACAAGAAAGGGAAATATTGCTAAATTCTTTGTAGCCTCTCCCCTATATATGTGATGTTACACACCCATAAAATAAACTCTAATTGACGACTTTCTAGACACCCAATAGACCATGAAGCTAGGCTTTTATACCAATATATGACGACCCAAACTAGTCCCTGGCCATGATAGGTATTTCATCTGTCATAGACCAAAGACCATAACTTTTTACCTAGCAGAACAGAACATAATAAAGCTAGCAGTAGATAAATTCCAAACATATAACAAGATGAGTTTTTAACATATAACAAGATAGATAACTTAGAAAGGCATTTAAAAATTTCAATAAAATTCTAATAGACAGTAATCCGTAAATCGTCTAAATAGACTAAGACCAATCTAATTCGGGACATACCCTGATGATAGCCAAAATAATCCAATAGAAATAGTCCAAGAAATAAGTGAAACAAGACTTCAAAATAATAACCTTTTCAAAAAATAGAAGCCCACAACTTTAAAGATGACTGCTGACAAACCATAAATCCTATCACTGTGCAAGAAAAGTTGAAGTGTCGCTATTCTTTACATGACATGTGGATACAATATTTGGGTATGGTTAGAAGGTTGAGTGCTAGCATGTAACTCAAGGATAAGAGAATAAAATAATGCCATGATCGATAGTTTAAAATCATTCAATACCAATCCTCATAGTTTTATGCTTATATTTATATATAATATGTCGGGATAGGGAACAAGGCTTAGCATGAATTTTAAAATATTAGCCCGACTTGTGTAGCATAACTATCATAACAATACCCACAGGCTATATGGGCCCTAACTCTCACCCCCTATTTAGGCCCAGTGCATGTAGTCACATGAATTGTACACTAATCATAGCATATATGCACAGAGGACTCAAACCTTTTGGTCACATATCAAGTGTTACTTGAACACTCGGTCATTTAGATCCCTACACCAACAAATGGGTTTTCTATTATTAGTCTTCTCGGGACCTTTACTTTCACAAGGAACTACACAACCTTTTTTAAGCTCAATTAAAACACTTGGCACATAACCCATTCATTAAATCAAAGTTTCATTCATAGGCAACAACAAGTGGTATCATTATACTGACTATAGTTTTCAAGAAAATATCATTATACCAATAAAAATAATTAGCCAATTAGACTCTAACCCACTAGCTAACAAGACTCCAATATTCTAAGTAGGAATAAAATAATTTATTTAAGTAGGACTGTAACCCCTTAGCCAATAGTAATACAAAGGTCCAAGTCAAAAACAAATTATCTAGCCAAGCGGGACACTGACCAATCGGCCAATAGGACTCTAAAATCCTAAGATAAAACCATTACAAAGCCCTTGAGACCTTTCCAAAAACCTTTTAGTCATTTATGCAAGGCATTAGTTTAAAGTATTAGGTAAAGCCAAATGATTTACCCATTCCAAAACAAATCATGCAAGTGGGTTGAGATTCTTATTAATTTTAATACCAAAGTCCAATAATTTGGGGGTATCCACAATCCCCATTCCATCACCATTCCCATTGACCCCAATGGGTTTATAAATCATCAATTCAAATCATTATTATTTCATAAAATTCATGGGAAAAGTATTTACATAATTTTTACCTAAAACCCTCAACCTATTATTCAAAACCCATATCAAAATCGTATGAATACCAAATCAATTTATGCCAAAATTTAAAAAACAAGTTTAGGGAGAGAAATACATGTATTAATCACCAATAAATTTGGATAAGAAACCACCCTTGATCCCTTAAAGATCAAAATGTTGAAACCCTAGCTTTGTCTTTGAATAGGGAATTTAAGAGAAGAGGAGAGTAATTATTTGAATAATGAGAAGTTATGGGGTCCCTTAGGGTATTTTAGGTTATGGGTCACTATTGGAGAAAAAGGGAAATGTACAAAGTTCCTCTATTAATTTATAGAGAACTATCACCAGTTATTATAGGTGAGCTTAGACTCGTAGGATCACCTTACGACTCACCACTATGACTCGGGGTCTAGTACGTAACTTAGCGTATCCTCATTGGTCAGGTCAGGAGTCACCCCCTATGACTCGTGACCTGATGATACGGCTCCTATGGTAATATCATGACCACTACATAAAGTTTGGCACCTACACTGGCTATACTACGATTCATACTCTCTGACTCATAATGAGTTTTTATGATTCATTTGGTGCAAGTCATGATCTAAATAGAAACTTAAGTAAATCCAAGATAATTAATTGGTCAGGCTACTATTGACACCCTACGACTCATGAAGAGTCTTCATGACTCATCACCATAGTCGTGACCTAGATAGCAAACTCAAAATCAAGGAATTTTCCAAGGACCAAAGTTTAGGGTGTGATAGAGACAAAGGTGTTTTTTTCTCCGTAGTTGATGCAAATAGTGGTCAGGTTCTCAGCCAAATCCTTTTCTCACGCTAGATTACTTATGAATAAAATCTGTACCTCTAAGTTCAGTAGTTAAGACTAAGCCATCAATACTTATCAAACAAAATTGCAAAACTAAACATCATAAAGTTGCCAATTATTAAGTCTCCAACAACAGCGCCAAGAAAACTCATTGATTCCTACTGCACACGAAAGTGTACATGGTTGTACAAGTAATGTTGTATCTCTTTCAAGTGGAATATTAATCCCAAAGGAACTTAGCGTTTAGCAAGAAATATAATTCTACAGTTATTATTGAGATTAAAAAAGTGTGAGTGTAACCAATTCTGATTTTAAGTTTTTTAATTATAAATAAGTAAAATAAATTAACAATGGTATGAAATTTGGATTGTAAACTTATGTGGAGAGTTCCAGGGTTGAGGTATTTATTTCACATTCATGCATATCTATGATTTGTAGTATGTGTTGGTATTTATCATAATTGTTGATCTACATGATTGATATTATAACTTGGGAATGGTCATTCTCTAAGTCAGCTACCCAAATTAAACTCACAACTACATCATTGATTGAGATATGAGTCCTTAATTTGGATGCAATAAACTCTCATCGCATTTCATTTACCAAGTGGGGGCATTTAGGTATATCTCTTTCCTAACCGCAAATCATCCTTTAAAAATTAGTATATAATGAGTAATTACATGATCCACTCTCCTTATATTATTAATTCCATCCCTCAACTCATATGGTTAATTTATTTTGGAACTTATATTTATCCTAAACTTCATGATGCTTTAGAATAGTAAACCAAGAATAAAAGAACAATCACATACTTGATAAACATATAAATCAAAAATCAAACCATAATTAAACAATCATGACATAGCCTTAACCATAGAATGAGGTGTTTTATCAACTCATATTCATACAATGAATCACCATAGATAGTTTCATAAAGTAAAATTACAAGAAGGTAAAGTGAAAGAACAAAAAACCCTAGTTTGAGCCTATTGATGTCCTGTTTCCTCTCTATTTCGTGTATTGATAAAAATATAGGATGTAGTTGTTTATAAGTTCTCATTTTATAGTGTTTAAGGTATTCCATGGGTATCCCAACATGAAATATATGTACTTACAACATTGACCATTATTTAAAACACTTTTAAAAAAACTTTTGGATGCCCGGGGAGTTGCCTTGCACTGCGAGGCCTGAAGAAGGACTTTGGAGTGAGGATCCCATCCAAAAAAGGTTAATTCAATCAAGAATAACCTTATGGGCTGCATATAAAATGATATTACCTACCTTGGAGGCTGCGGCACAATGCACCTTCAAAAGCATGCACTTTGTCTTTCATTTGGCTCCTATCTTGTCATGCATTTAATCCTTAATTACCCACTTATTAGGAATTATTTGTAGGATTTAATTATATTTAAAAAAAAAACTAAAATGGTCTCCTAAATCATTGTATTACATAAATTAGTTCATACAACACAATAGATTTCATCAAAGTACACGAGAACAAGCATATCTCAAGCTAGCACCACTAGTTTCCTCTTCTAAACTCTATTTGATCATTTTGATGCTTAAATTGCTTCAAATGTATCTTAAATACTCTAAACATATCATGTAACATATAAATACAAAATTACACCCTTAATAACTCATTAAGAACATTAAGAAGTCCTTAAAACTAAGCCAAATCCGCATAGATAATAAAACTTAGAAGTATAAATACACCTAAGATTAGTCGGCTAAGAACATGTGTCGCTTAAGCGGATAGGTGATTTTTTAGTGGCAATTGCTAAATCGGCCAAGATACCACTTAAGCGGTAACCACAGGGGCAGTAAATTCTTTGCTTCACCCAATTTTCTCCTATTTTTTCCAAGTTCCAAGAGCATTAAAACCCTAGAGAGCTTAGGAAATTGGGAGATTGATCATTTGGTAATTGTGGAGTATTGGTGAGCTCAGGAAAGTAATTTTCTCATCATAATCCTTGTAAGTTTCATCTAATTGTTGATTTAATTCTTTAATTTAGTCATAAAACCCTAGTTCCTTGATGGGTTGAATTGTGTGTTGTTTGAGATCAGAGTTTACTTATTCATGAAGATAAATAATCCTCAGGCATACAGGGATGTGTGGACTATTTCAAAGTTGTGATTCTCCAACTAGGCCCCATATGGTATTTTGACTCATCTTGAACTCAAAGCCTTAAAATGCAATATATGTATCATTAGTCTCATATTAATATGTAGATCAATATTTTTACAGCGCAACATCACATGGAGGATTTCATCAGGGAAAATGTTAAATTTAGTAGACTTTATAGGGCATTGTTTGGCATACAGGTAGGCTAGGCTAACTCTCTTATTATATTATGCTTTATTATAGTATAAGTATAACATTATGCTAGTCTTAGGTAGGGAATTATAATTTGGTTGTATATTTAGAAAAATATGGATTATTTAATCAATTGGTGAGTCCTATTTAGGTGGTCTTGACCTAACCACCCATTCCTAAGGTTAAATTGCTACCTTAAGACTTAATGAAACTTATTAAGTGCCTTTTAGTGAGATTTTAGAACCTTATTTTGGCTTGGGGTAGAATTGCCTTATAATGGACTTTTGGGGTTAGAAGTTGCCCCTCGGACCCACTTTAAGTAAAAATGATAATTAGCTCACTGTAAACTTAAGAGGCCTTCTTCTGCTATCTTATTTATATTCTTGAGATTGAGGAATGTTTAGACATTTTTTGACATTGACTAGGCTTGTACTTTAGATTTATTAAGACTAGTTTGTGTACAACAATTATGATATTAAGACCAATTTGATTCTATAAATTATGATACTAAGACCAATATAAGTCTCATAACTATGATAATATTATTTCTAGTTTGAGTCTAGTACCCATGATACTATTTTTGGTTCTAGGCCGACATAGAGGGATACTTATGATGTTTATGGAACCGGTTTAAGTTTGTTGTTTATGGTAGGAGAGGATCCATGATTACAAATTTGAGGTTCAAATATTTTATGAGCATTACAATTGGTATTTCCTTCTTTATTGAATCTATCAGACTTTTGGGGGCCAAGTTGTGATATTTATGTTTCTTTGCATCTTCTGGGATTATGGGGTCCATTTAGGCTATAGTTAGGCATGTTCTCTTTAATATTGTTTACTCGATTATTACTTTCAGTATTTGAAGCATTATTCCAAGTTTTCTTTATTCCCCGACTTTAATTAATATCTTTTATGTTTTAGTACTTAAATTATGATTTAGCTTAGTTGACTGATGATTCCAACTGAGTACCCATTGCTTTAGTACTTATACTACACTTCTGTGCCCCATTTTGATGCAAGACAAAGTATTAGCTAACATCATTAACGTCTATACTAGTGCTGGTTGGAGTTTGAAGATTTGGTAAGGTTTCAGAGCTAGAGCTGACTTTCTTTCCTTCTTCTATTTTGGATAGTTTTTCTATTAAAGGCTATTGTACATTTGATACTTATAGTACTCTTATTATCTTACTGGATTATCTTGTATCGACCTTACTAGGTTATATGATTATTTCTACTTTTTTTCTTTGTTTATCTTCAGTTTCATTATCACTCTTATATTTTATTGCTAATTATCTAATTACTTGTGTAATTTCAATATTCACCTTACTTTCCACCAATTAGCCCATTATTGTCAATCAAGTCTATTCTTTGTCTTACCTACTGGCAGGTTAAACTTAGTGCTATCATGATTATTAAAATAGGGTTATGAAAAAATAGTATTAGAGCCTAGGTTCACTGGTATTGTTGGTATAAGAGCTAGTGTCTAGTGGATCCCCATTGATAAGAATGATGATGTCAATTTATTTTCTTTGGTAGGCTATTGAAAATTCTTAGGAGATCTTCACTTTTTTCCCACATTTTATGCAATGAGTCTGTGCTGGTTTCTAAGATTCACTTGGTTTCACTCTTTTGCAGATGACAAGGACGTGAGCTAATACTATTAGAGATGAGTACATTGAGTCCACGACTAGGGATCCTACCAGAGGTCGTGTTCGACCAAGCTTTGGGAGCAGGTAAGAGATGCATCCCAGGAAGAGGTATAGTTAGAAAGTCTTTTCTAAACCCTATTCCTTCCCCCATATCAAAGATATCTATACCCAGCTAGTGTGGCCAGAGAAAGCCCAAGCTACATTCGGTTTTATTTCTTCATCATTGCTCAAATTTGTTTTAGTTTAGTTGCTGGGTTTAGTTAGTGGTGCATCATCTGATGGTTCTAATTCTATGGATCAAAGTGTTACGTAGGTAGGGGTGTAACTTAATTATGACCCTTAGTGTGGAGATCCCTCAAGTGCATATAGTTGCTCAATTGGTACTTTCCCAACCTGTTATGTCTGTTAATGAGTAAAATATATTGGGTAAATTTTGTGAGATTGATTTTACCTAGGTTTTCTAGGGCACCTAGCAAGGATGCATATGATTTCTTAATTGCTTATGAGGGAAGGATCCATAATTGAGCCTAGTAAAGACTCATGTGGTTGATGATACTACTTTTTTAATTTTACTAGATGGGTAGACATTGGTGGACAGCTTATCTTGATTTAACGCTAGCTTGATCTCCTCCATTGACATGGACTCAATTCTTTAAGGTTTTCTTGGAAAAACATATGCATCGTAGCCTTAGAGATAGTTTGAGAGATCAGTTCTCGAGATTCGAGTAGGGTTTCATTACTTTTCTAGAGTATGTGGCTTGGTTCCATGAATTAGCTAGGCATACTACTACTACTACTACTTTTCCAAGCAAGTATGAGCATGCTTAGTTTTTAATTAGGGATTGACACTTTCTTTTCACAAGGCTGCACAGAGTTTAGTTGCTACTGGCAGATCTTTTACTGGCGTCTCAAATTATATTCAGACCATAAAGGTGATGTATTGTAATTCTCAAGTAGGAAGCAATAAGAGGTCGTATTACAAGGTTAGTTTCAGTAATAGTTTATGTGGCTCATGATTCAAAGGCAAAGGTTCTCAAGGTAGGTACCCTTCACACTAGTCTTATCAGCACCGGGGTCAGTCTAGTAGGGTCATTCATATTGGACTTCAAATTACCGATGGGTGTCAGTGCAGCTATAGTGATCATTCTAGCTAGGGTAGCGGTCAGTCTATGAGAGATACATATTTTGGATTTTTTAGATAAGGTGTCTATTCTGACGTAACCACATCTTCTGGATACAATACTGCACTTTGGCATTTTATAAGTGTGGGGCCTTCTATCATTATTCAGGAGAGTATCCCCAGCATCAAATATTTGCACCTATAATATAGGGTGTTCTACTGATTTGGATAGTGCCACCATAGCTAGAGTTAGTGTGTAGGGTCATTGGGTAATTCATTAGGTTCTCGAGGAGGCCTTTAGGCAAGTACAATAGGAGATAGATTAGACCCACAATAAGGTGTAGGATGAGGATATTTATATCTTATTCTTGGTAGATCAGAGGATGAGTCTTTGGATACTGTCATTACAAGTACGATCTCAATGTGTGAAGTGTGAACAGATGCTAACACTTTTGAGGCTTTTAACTAAGAATAATTGCAAGGCTTTAAGAAACTTTTATCATTTTTTATTATTTTATCTTTGATTTTTCAGTAGAAGCCAAGATGCAAGAGAACCAACTAGGACGGAAGCAAAAGAGTTGAAATCTGAAGTAAATAGAAGAGAAGTGTGGCTGACAACATTCCTAATAAGTCATCAGCCTTGTGATAAGCTATCAGAGTTACTGTTTGCCTTAAACATAGAACGGACCTCAGCTAAAAGTTGGAACGACATTTGGTGATAGGTCGTCATAAGTGTGATAAGCCGTCAGGTTTGTCATTAACCTAAGGAAAAACATAAAAGCTGAAGTGAATAATTGATGACATATGTTATAAGTCATCAAAGATCTGATAAGTCATCAGGTTTCATCGTCAACCTTTAGAAGAAAGTGCTAAAACTGAAGTAAGAGCTAGCGACATTTGTGATAAGTCATCAGACTCCTGATAAGGTGTCATGAATGTCGTTTTCTAATTCGAGAAATTGCTGAACTCTATGATTTTGTTTCCATAATTAGGTTGAACTAGTTTAGGGTTTTCTAAAAGAACTCCGAAACTGTTTTGGGACACATATATTATTACTTTTCTCTCTAATTTCTTTGCTTAAAAAATAGGTACTTTGAAGAGATTTTCATCAATATTTTGGGATTGCTATAGTGATCTAATCTAAGGATAACTAGTTACTATTCATCTTGTGGTAAGTTCATGTTTCAAATTATCAATACATCTAGTTATTTTGCTTACTACATTATGAGTGGCTAAATCTCTTCAACTCGAATTATGGGGTCTATGGGTTAAGTCTTGGTAAGATGCTAAGTGTTTAAGATTATAAAGGTAATAGGACTCCGTTATAATTCCATGATTTTAATTATTATGTATTAGTTAGAAACTATAGAAAGCATCTACTTTGATTTGCTTGAGATAAGAAATCAAATATAGTAGGGTGTGAATTATTGATAGGGACTTGGAAGAACTAAACTTCCATTTTATAATTGACGTTGTAGCATGGTTGATTAACCTAAGGTGAAGTCTGGTTAGTAAATATAAATTCCCTAAGTCCGAGAGAATTAGGTAATTAAATGCATAAGTAGGTCGAGAGACATTTATGCATAACTTTGATAAAGATAATCCGTTGTCCTACCTACTGTGAGAGTCTTGAATCACTATTAGATTCTATCAAGTACTAAAACACATAGTGAACATAATTCTGGTTTTCCATCAACACTTGATTACAAACACTTAAACTAAAGTGACCAACAATTATTGGCTAATCTCTAATACCCCCATTTCAGGAAACATCCAACTATAAGTTGATTAAATCACAAACAGCTTAAGTTCACACCATATTCCCCGTAGGATTTGATCCCAACCTAGTTGGGTTGTATATTGGAAACTATCTCTTACATTCTCATTAGAGAGGTATAGTTTGAGCATTATCAAAAATAGCGCCATTGCCGGGCAATACGATTGTAAATTGAAGTTTATGTGCACTAATTGACTATTAGTCAAGTTTCCTAGTTTTACGTTTATTGGTTATTTTTGTTTATTGTAGGGGATATGAGCGAGTAGACTTATATAAAGAAAAGATAAAAAAGTATCATGATTGGAGGATACAGAAATGAGACTTCCAAAAAGGTTACTTGGTGCTTCGAGATAATTGAGTCGTGTTCCGACGTTAAATCAGGAACTACGTAGGAGGCAACCCATGATCCCCATGATTTTTCTACTCAAGGTATACCCTAACCCTTAATTCAATTTTTCTTTGATTTTAAGTTGAGGGTGTAGGGTAAATTGTTGTTGTAAATTTTTGTAACTGACTTGGAGAAATACAAGTAACTAAGGTAGTTAACTTGTTTTAAGAATTTTGAGCACCTCTCCAATAGTCTGAAGGTTTAAATGTGTAATTTGCATCTAAGTGTAACCACTGTGCATTATTGAGTGGCATTAGTTCTAGTGATGCAACAATTATTGCTAAATAGCTGCATAAACTGAATAAGTAGTAACTTGTGATATACTTGTGTTCCATGTGCGTGTGAGATCTTACTTAGTCCCCTATGTAGGTTGAATCCAAAAGTTGCCCGTTTAGCCTTACCTAAGTTGAACGATAGGGTTTGGAAAGGATAATAGGCCATTTTGATATTAGCCCACTTTTAGCCTAAATGACCTTCCCTACATGTAAAATATCCCCTGATGCCTACTTTGAGCCTGATTACCCTATTTAATTTTATGACACCTATCACCTTCCCGTTAATATCATAATAAACCTGTTTTGGACCTAGTCTTCCTTGGAGACTGTGCACCTTGGCATAGGCAAATGGCCTAAGTTGAGGATGACTATCTTAGAGATGCGTAATGTCAAATGAGTATGAAGATAGGTAGAAAAAGATAAAAGAATAAAAAGCTAGGTGCAGTGGAAAAGAACAAGAAAAGAAAATTTGTGAAAAAAAGAACTAATTGTTGGACAGATAACACCCATACTGAATAAGTGTGATCAAGAAAAGAGAATAATAGAAAAAGGTTTATAATTGAACCACAGGAGATAGTGTAGTTACAAGGAGGCTTAGTCACTTTAAATATCATCAAGTATCATACCATCCCCTAGCCTGCATTATAAGCCAAATAGAAGACCTATAGAGATCTTAGCTAACTTGTCTGAAAACCATGGTAATAAAAATAAGGGTAAGCCTATGGTACTTGGCCTATACTTATGGGAACTTCATTCTAAGAGTGAGTATCCTTTGATTGTCCCCATGGTTACATATATGATTGCTAATATGTGAAAAAGGGTATTTCTTTGTTGTGAATACACACCAGATATATTTCTAGTTGCTAACTTATTTGGATAGTGTAATATTGGTGTATGCATGGTTGTTATAGCAGAAGTAATGATGAATCTAGATTCTTGTGTGTTGCATTGTTGTTCTTCAATAATATACACATTTGTTCTTGAATTGACTGACCTTGGAGATGGTGAAAATGTTTGAGATAATATGGATAATTGACTGCCGAATGTACTTTGTATCCTCTTGGCTGTGTTTGAGTTGCTGGAGGACAAACAATTGTTTTAAGTTAAGGGTGTTGATGGGTAAGCAGATTCTAACACATTTAAGGGTTTTAAATGAGAATAATTGCAAGGTCTTAAGCAACTTTTGTCATGTTTGATTGTTTTATCTTTTATTTTACAGTAGAAGCCAAGATGCAAGAGAAACAACAAGGACAGAAGCAAAAGACTTGAAATTTGAAGAAAATAGAAGAGAAGTATGGCTGACGAGATTTCTAATAAGACATCATCCTTGTGATGAGCTATCAGATTCGCCGTCAGCCTTAAACAGAGAATGGACCTCAGCTGAAAGTTGAGACGATATTTGGTGATAGGCCGTCATAAGTATGATAAACTGTCAAGTTTGTCGTTAGCCTAAGGTAGAACATGAGAGCTAAAATGAATAATTGATGACATCTATGATAAGTCATCAAAGAGCTGATAAGTCGTCTGGTTTCATCATCAGCCTTAAGCAGGAAGTGCTAAAACTAAAGAAGGATCTTACGCCATTTGTGATAAGTCATCAGACTTTTGATAAGGTGTCACGAATGTCGTCATCTAATCTGTGAAATTTCTGAACTCTGTGATTTTGTTTCCATAATTATGTTGAACTATTTAAAGCGTAGTTTAGGGTTTTCTCAAAGAACTCCGAACCTGTTTTGGGGCACATATATTATTACTTTTCTCTCTAGTTCTTTGCTTGAAAAATAGGTAACTTTGAAGAGATTTTCATCAATATTTTGGGATTGCTATTGTGATCTAATCTGAGAATCACTAGTTACTATTCATCTTGTGGTAAGTTCACATTTCAAATTATCAATACATATATTTATTTTGCTTATTACATTATGAGTGGCTAAATCTTTTTAACCCAAATTATGGGGTCTATGGGTTAAGTCTTCGTCAGATGCCAAGTGTTTAAGATTATAAAGGTAATAGGACTCCTTTACAATTCCAAGATTTTAATTATTATCTATTGGTGAAAAACGATAGATAGCATCTACTTTGATTTGCTTGAGATAAGAAATGAAATATAGTAGGATGTGAATTATTGATATGGACTTGGAAGAACTAAACTTCCATTTTATAATTGACGTTGTAGCAAGGTTGATTAACCTGAGGTGAAGTCTGGTTAGTAAATATAAATTCCCTAAGTCCGAGAGGATTGGGTAATTAAATTCTTAAGTAGGTCGAGAGACATTTATGCATAACTTTG
>NW_025871916.1:0-7196 GCF_002878395.1 Capsicum annuum
ATGGGGTTTCAACTATCTAAAAGCATAAGCTATCACCTTACCCTTCTGCCTCAATACGCAACCCAACCCAACTCTCGAAGTATCACAGTACACCACAAAACCATCAACACCATCAGGCAAAGTAAAAATAGGGGCTGAAGTGAGTCGAGTCTTCAACTCCTGAAAACTCTTCTCACAAGATTCGGACCACAGGAACTTCACTTTTTTTGGGTCAACCAAGTTATAAGAGATGCCATAGAGGAGAAACCCTCAACAAAATGGCGGTAATAGCTAGCTAAACCCAAGAAACTTTGAATATCAGTCGGAGAAATAGGTCTAGGCCAATTTCTAACAGCTTCGGTCTTTTGGAGATCATCTCTAATACCCTCGAAAGAAATGATATGACCCAGAAAAGAAATGACCTTAGCCAAAACTCACACTTACTGAACTTGGCAAACAACTTGTGATCTCTAAGGGTTTGCAAGACAGTTCGGAGATGATCAGAATGTCCATCCTCACTACGGGAGTACACCAGTATATCATCGATGCACACTATGACAAACATATCCAGATGATCTGAACACTCGATTCATGAGGTCCATGAAAGCTGCTGGGGCATTAGTTAACCTGAAAGACATAACAAGAAACTCAAAATTGCCATAACGAGTTCGAAAAATGGTTTTTGGGATGTCATACTCCCTAACTTTGAGTTGGTGATAGCCGGAACGAAGGTCTATCTTTGAGAAATAACTTGCACCTTGCAATTGGTCAAACAAATCATCTATTCTCGGAAGAGGGTACTTATTTTTGATGGTGACTTTATTCAGTTGGCAGTAATCAATGCACATACGTTAAGAGCCATATTTCTTTCTCACAAACAACACAGGAGCACCCCAAGGAGAAACACTGGGCCTTATGACCCTTATCTGGTAGATCTTTGAGTTGCTCTTTCAACTCCTTAAGTTCTGCAGGGGCCATACGGTAAGGAGGACTAGAAATGGGCTGAGTATCAGGAAGAAGATCAATCCCGAACTCTATCTCTCTATCAGGAGGTATCCCTGGGAGATCATTCGAAAAGACATCAGAAAACTCATTGACGACGTTAACAGACTGGAGAGTTGGAGTCTCAGACTTAATGTCTTTAACTCTAACCATATGGTAAATACACCCCTTGAAAATAGGCTTTCTAGCTTTGAGGTAAGAGATAAAATGACTCTTGGGTGACACAGAATTCCCAGATCACTCAAACACGGATGCACTCGGAAACAGAAACTTGACCACTCGGGTCCGACAATCAATAGAGGCATATTTCTGAAAGAGGAGAGCATGAATCAATAGCAGAGAGAGACACTTTAAGCACGATAGACTTCTGAAAGAAAGAATCACACTTTTTCCTTAAATGTTTTGTAGCCTCTTTCTCATAGATGTGGCGCGCTACACACCGATGATTATGAATCTACTTAACGCGGCTTGTTAGTGCCCTAGGACACCTTAAAACCTTAGGCTCTGATACTAAGTTTGTAACGCCCCATAAAAATGGGTCCCGGAGCATCACACGGTGCATGAGGCTACGAGTAGCCCCAAGATAACCCTTTGAGCCATTTTCATTCAGTTCAACACAAATCAACGGGGTTTTTATAAATAACCCTCAAATATCAACGGAGTAATCATCATCCAAGAATAAAAGAATTTCAAAAAGATAACAAAATATGACTTATTAGTCAACTCCCAACATCTATACTAGTCTGAAAAGCCTCTAAGAAAATCAATAAAACCAGCGAGCCATTGAGACATGCCCCAACTAACTCATACTTCGTTATCAAATGTAAACAATTTCGTGAAACTAACATCAGACATCACATCCTCGGAACATGAGGACTCACCACAATAGAGGATGTAGAACAGTGTGCCCAAAGAATCACTGTCGAACCTGGAACTGAGCACCTAAACCTACATTCTGAGAAAATGCAGCCCACATTCGAAGATTTGGGTCAGTACTATGGAAAAGAACCGAGTATATGGGGGTGTATGCAGTTGTATGAACATCATCATCATAAATATTTATAAGAAATATGCAGGATGTATGAAAGACTCACATAGCCCAAAGAAAATCATCATAATCATGAGAGGATGAAATAAGTACAATAACATATGTGAGTCATCATATAATTTGTCAATCACTTTCAGTTCATTAAGAATATCAATTCTCATAATGTAAATATCATTTAAATATTTCGAAAGAATAACTTTCACAATTCCACTTTCAAATCACTTCACCATTCACCATAGACACAAGGAAACACGCACACACTGGGAGATCATATAACCGACATAAACCATGTGAGCTACATGGAGTCCAACGTACAACCCACGTTGGGGAGAGCCGTCCTATCCTTGCCATCAGAGTAGGACTATCGATATCAAATCAACACAAACTAGTGATCACTATATAAATCAGCCTCAGGCTCACTCCTATGGGGCACGTAGTTCTAGGGAAGTAAGGTCGCTTTATACCTCCCACTCGGTGTTAAAGATTTCTCCCAAACATAGCTCAAATTATTTCAAAGACAATCTACAATAAAACAATTTCAGTAATATATAAATATACATCGGGAGCCATCATGCTTCCCATCTATCAAAATCAACCACGTTGTGGATTTCTTTCACACTCAATTTCAAAACAACTCCATTAAGACCAAAAGGTCAAAACATTCAAAATATCTCAAATATTCAACATCAACGTGCTTATAACACACACTTTCTAAAAAAAAATACAATTTCCAATGGGGATTCATGACCCAAATATCAAAATCATGATAAATATCGTTCAAGATTCATGCTTTATATCACCACACATGTAAATTCATCTTTCAAAATCATAAGCATCAAGATTTCATAATAATCATCATAAGATATGGTTTCATGCTTCAAATTCATAAAAAATCAAATAAAAATCATGCCTTTGTAAAGAAAATTACTTTTGGGCACAAGAACGAAAGATAGTTCTTGTTGAAAAACCCCACATACCTTGAATGATGAACTTTAGATCGATACTCATTTTTGAGATGTTAATCGTGCTTTTGAATGATGGTTCTTGGAGTTCTTGAACTAGGAACTTGGAATCTTGAATAAATTTGCAGAATTAATGGTGAACTTTGGAGGTTCTTAAAGTTGGATGTAGGAGCTTAGAGTTTTCTTTTTGAGGGATTTTGATGAAATATAACATATAATGCTTATAATAGGCTTTAATATAGGGTTTGGACGGATTTTGGGTGAGGGGCAATGACCAAAACGCCCCTAAAAATCAAAAAAATTCTCGAATCTGTCCTTTGGTGGACTGTTTTAATAGTCTCAAGTAGATCAACCATAACGTTTTACTCCGATATTCAAATTAGATGAAACCAATTTTATTAGAAAGAGGACTCTCATATATTTCCGTTGATATATAGTATCTCACCCAGATAATTGTGTACGGAGAGTTATGATCATTTGAAGTTGACCCAAAAATTCACTTTTGATAGGCTAAAGTAGATCGACCATAAATTTTTGCTCCGATAGACAAATTGGATGAAACTAATTTCATTGGAAAGAGGACTCACAGAGCTTTCCGTTGATATATAGTAGATCACGTAGATCATTATGTACAAGGAGTTATGATTGTTTAAAGTTGGAGCAAAAATACGTCTGGCCTCAGTACTTTTTCCTGCACGTTTTACTGTTCACTACTACTCACGATTCTATCGGAATGTTCATAACTCGTTGCTCGGGTGTCCGTTTTGGATGATCCACATATCGTTGGAAATCTTATTTGATACTCTACACAATGGTGGGTCATAATCTAAGACATTTTTCGCGAAAAATTTATAATTCATTCTAAAAGATAGAACCCAACAGGTTTACGCACAAAATTTCAATGAAAAATTTCCCGGGGTATTACACACCTTTAGGAATACCCTATCCCCAATGTCAAACTCCAAGTCCCTATGCCTTAAATTGGCGTAGGACTTTTAGCAACTTTGGAAAACCTTAAGCCTATCCCGAATCACCTTCACCTTCTCCATAGCCTAATAAACCAAATTTGGGCAAAACATATCCACCACACCAAGCTCGAACCATCCAATAGGAGATATACATCTCCTACCATACAATACCTCAAAAGGGGCAATCTCACTGCTAGAATTATAGCTATTGTTGTAATAAAACTCTAAAAGAGGTAGATGCTCAACTCAATTACCACCATAATCAATCACACATGCACGAAGTATATCTTCCAGTGACTAAATAATTATTTTTGTTTGCACATCCGCCTGCGGGTGAAAAACAGTACTTAGACTAACCTTAGTCCCCAACCTCTTCTGAAACAACCGTCAAAATTAAGATAAAAACTGTATACCACAATTAGATATGATCAAAACTGGTACCCCATATAGCTTCACAATCTTATGAAGATACAACCTTGTGTAATCCTCAATAAAAAAGTTAGTCCTCATTGGCAAGAAGTGAGCGACTTTGTCATCCTATCTGTGATGACCCTAACCAAATTAAATTGGTTCTGAGACCGAGGAAGACCGGTAACAAAATCCATGTTGATCACTTCCCATTTCTATTCTAGGAATTCAATCTCCTAATACAAACCCCCGGCCTCATGTGCTTAACTTTCACTCTTGACACACCATACATTTGGCTACAAAATCAGCCACATCTTTCTTCATACTATTCCACCAATACATCTTCTTGAGATCATGATACATCCTTGTCAAGCCGGGATGAACAACATAGAGCGATTCATGCACCTCAGCCAATACCCTTTCTCGCAAACTATCAACATCAAGAACACACAACCTTCCTTGGTACCACAAGGTACCATCACCACTGATCTCAAATACCATTTCCTTTTACCCACCTACATCACCCTTGATTTTCATCAAGACAAAATCCAATATTTTTTCTCCTTGATCTCTGCACTAAGAGATAATTGAGCCACTTCTTATACCAACACACCACCATTCCCGAAGTCTAAAAGGCAAACTTTAAGATTAGCCAAGCAGTTAATATCCTTCACCAACTCTTGCCTCTCCTTATCCATATGAGCTAATCTCCCCATAGATAATCTGCTAAAATCATAAGTAACAACATTAACCATACTTAAATGGTAGTGAAGACTCATGTCATAATTCTTGAGAAGCTCAAGCCATCTTCTCTGCCTGAGGTTAAGCTCTTTTTGAGTTACAACACCCTGCAGTTTTGAGATAGACTTTGAGTCGTTGTTCCTACGAGTGTAAATTCTAATTCCATGATTTACATTTGAATACACATGTCATGATAATTATCCTATTGTAAGAATGATTTTGAGGTGAAATATTTTCATAGGTATTACTTAGAGAAAAGTTGAGCTAAGAGCATTTGATCTGGCCAAATTTTGATATTCAATTCTACAAGGTTCGACTTTAAAAGTATATAAATCTTAATATATGTGGAATTTTTCATATCAAGACCCACAAAATGATATATAATTGAGTTATCTTTCCAATTATACCAATTTTGCCTAAATTCGATACCCGAGTGAAAAGTTATGGCCGTTTTTGTGAGAGTCAGTAAGGGTAGGCGATAAGCCCACACTCTGGGGATTATTCCCTAGGAATAAGGTGGGCATCTTGAGGGATACTCCCATGGACTAGAGGGCACACCGCGGGGTCTATTCCTTTACTGTTTTAGCTTCTTAAGGGTCAAGGGGTACTTTGGTCCTTTCCCCTCAACCCCAAACATCCAAAGCACGAATTGTTACACCAAAAAAGGCATTATTTGCCTATTATCATCAAAGCAAATCACGTAAATCCCCCCTTCCCAAGAATAATAATTCAAGTTTTTCCTCTTAAGAATACAAGGATTCAAGCTTCAATTTCAATATTTCTTCAAAAATCCGTTCAATTAAGGTATGTGGGGTTTATGAATAATGATATTCTTTCATCCTTGTGCCCAAACTTGTTTTAAAGTTAAATTTATATGATTTGAAAATTAGGGTTCATACCCAAACTATCTTTCCTTGAGGTTATGAAATTATCATGTGATTGAAGAGCTAAAGTGCATACATGTTCGCATCTATTTATGTTTTGACTTAAGATTCTCTATTATGATTTGTATATCATGAGTTTGATTTGAACATTGATTAAAGATTTTCAATTGAGTTTTAAGCATAATATTGTATTACAAGTTATATCAAAGAAAGTATAAGATTCAAGACTTGAGTTTGAGTACTAAGTTTACAAGAAAAGTTTGAATATTTTTATTCCAGGATAAGGCTTGAAATCCACAATCGTTTATCATCCTTATGATACAAAACAAAGATTGATCTTAAGATAAGATATGGAATCCATATTTGTTCATCTTGATTATGATTTAAAGTAAATAAAAGCATAACTGATTTTTATTCCATAAATCCTTATGCTATTTTAAGGTGGATTTCCTAAAGCATTAGCATATAAGTAATATGGGAGCAGTATTTCGCATCGAGTGGGGTATGAGTCCGAGGTCACATACCCCAGAACTATGTGCCACCATAATTTTAAGTCCCAATATAGGTTAAGCATAGTGATCACTCAAGTTAAGGTTCTATTACGATGGCAATGTAGAACAAATCTTCTCAATGTGGGTAAGACGTTGGACTCCATGATAGCTCACATGGTTTATGTCGGTTAGAAAAACCTACCTAAGAAAGTATAATAAGTAAACTTGTAGAAACTAAGTGTTATGGCTCACAACGTTTATCCTTATGATTCATTACTCATTTTTAAGATTTTGCCGTCTTTGTTTTATTCAAGTTCAGGGTGAGTCATTTACACTTAGCATGCATCATTTGAAAGTTTATATGAATATTCAGTTATTGTTTTATTTATGCATTCACCCCCCACATACTCAGTACATTCCAAAGTACTGATCCACATATATGTCTATGTGTTACATTGTCTCATAATGTAGGTACCAATTGCAGCCTACATATCATAATCAGATAGTTTGCAGCTTTCAACCAGCAAGTGATGAATTCTTCTATTTTGGGAACTCCGATCAGATATTGTTCATGTACTTTATTTTTTTTATGAGAAAAGACATCATTTCCCCCAAACTTATAGCCAAAATTTACTTTAGCACTTTAACCTAACTTATCTCTTAACAACTTTAAAGTGAATTAATTTCAACCTCAAAATCAAAATTCCACTCTC
>NW_025871917.1:0-5246 GCF_002878395.1 Capsicum annuum
ATCAGACTCGTAGATTAAGGAACAAAGAAGTCCCTCTAGTTAAAGTTCTCTTGAAAAACCAGTCCATCGAGGGAGCTACTTGGGAAGCAGAAGCAGACATGCATACCAAGTATCCTCACCTCTTCTCCGCCAACTCAGATCAAGCTCAAGGTAATAGTTCTCCTTAAGCTTACTCATTTTTATGTTCAGTGTTCATCACAAACTTGGTATCAAGTACCATTGCATATTTAGTCTTGCATTCATGTATCAGTTCAGTTATATAATTATGCATCAGACATGCATTCTCATTGTGAGAAAAACTTAGTTCCTCAGAATACTCAGTCATGCATTCATGAATCAGTTATGCATGCATCAGATATGCATGTTTAGAATGTTATGTTTAGCTTATCAGTCATATCAGTCATGAGATCATGTTCCAATTATTCATGTTTAGTGTGTACGTTAGTTTAAGTTCTTCCCCTCACTCTCAGTCTCATTCGAGGATGAATGTTCTCAAGGGGGAGATATTGTAGTACCCATAACTTTTTCCTAGCTTGAAATCATCTCAAAGATGTTAGAATTGGCGTTGAAATATGAATCTGTTTTTGTACATATGGTATTTTCAAGATTGTCACTTTCTATCACGTGGTAAATTGAATAAGCTTACCACCGATACCAATTTCATTAAAATTCGATATTAAGGGAAGAAGTTATGGACATTTCAAGGAAGCAGGTCGGACTGCCCAGAACCAACGGATAGGTCGACGGATCGTTGCTAGCTCGATGGACTGTTGGAGCCTGCCGTCACACTGAGTTAGTGGACTTTCTTTCTGTCCAAGAACGACGATAGCATCTAATGGACTGTCGCTAGCTCAATGGACCCTAAAGCTTAGAGTAGCTAAGGTTCTAGAATTCATCAACCTCGTGAATGTAAATATGATAGTGAAAGATTATTCTCTTAAGTTTACTCAATTAGCCAGATATGCCCCTCATGTGGTTGTAGATACTAGAGCAAAGATGAGTAAGTTCGTGTCAGAGGTGAATGATAGTGTGGTTAATGAGTGCAGATCCGCCATGCTTAATAGTGACATAACTTTAACCAGGCTTATGACTCATACTCAGCAGATAGAGGAGAAAAAGATTAAGATGAGGCAGAAGCAGAAAAAAAGAGCAAATTCAGGTAGTTTCAACTTTACTCAGCCTAGATCAGAAGGAGGAAACCGTTCTCCGTTTTGTCCTAAGACATCAGTTCTATCTCCTTCTACAGCCAGTTCTCCAGTTCCTAAGTTCAGAGAAGGTAAAAAAGATAGAGCACCAGGCTTTAAGTCCTAGGGAAGTGATAGTAGTGCCACACCTATCCTCTTTGAAAAACTTATGGTAAGCACCATCAGGGTATTTGCAGAGCTGGCGGTGGTATTTTTTTCATATGTGCTAAGCTAGGCCACTGAGTTAGAGACTGTCCTCAGCCAAGTCCTTAGGGTTAACAGAATTGCTCCTCAGCTTAGTTTGGTTGCCTAAATCAGCAGGGTACCACCTCCAGTGCTACTAGGGGCAACGCCTAAATGTTCTTTATGCTTTCCAGTCATGACAGTATCAGGAAAATTCTCCTGATATGGTTACTGGTACGTTGCAGATATTTTATGTGCATGTTTATACTTTGTTAGATCCAGGATCTTCTTTGTGTTTTGTCACCCCTTATATAGCATTTGATTTTGGAATTATTCCCGAAATTCAAGCAGAGCCCTCTTCAGTCTCTACCCTAGTGGGTAAAACCATCATAGCCAGTGGGATATAGGATATTTCAAAAAGTCACCTCATCAGACTTAGTCAAATAAAAGATGACTGATTTTGATGTCATTCTCGACATGGATTGGCTTTATTCCTGCTATGCCATAGTCGACTACATCAACAAATAGTCCAATTTTAGTTTTCAAATAAACCCTTCCTTAAGTGGAAGGGTAGTGTATCTGCGTTCAGAGGTCAGCCTGTTTCCTACCTTTGGTCAAGGAAATTAATATCTAAGGGATGTGTCTATCATCTTGTTCATATTAAGAATTCTAGTTTTGAGACTCCCAGTCTTAAATTAGTCCAGTAGTGAATGAAATATTCAGATATCTTTCCCAAAGATCTTCCAGGAATTTCTCCCAAAAGGGAAATAGACTTCGGTATTAATCTTCTTCCACATACTTACCCTATCTCTATTCTGCCATATAGAATGGCACCAGCAAAACTCAAAGAACTGAAAGAACATTTGAAGGATATCTTAGATAAGGGATTCATCAAACCCAACATTCCTCGTAGGGTGGACCAGTCTTATTCGTGCACAAGAAAGACGGTTCTCTAAGAATGTGTATAGACTACAATCAACTCAATAAGGTTATAGTCAAGAACAAGCATGCTCTTCCCAGAATTGATAACTTGTTTGACCAACTTCATGGTGACATCTATTTATCTAAGAGAGGCCTCTGATCCATCTATTATTAGCTCAAAGTTAGAGAATATGACATTCCAAAAATATCTTTTCGTACTCAGTACAGTTACTTCAAATTTCTAGTTATGTTCTTTGGTTTTACCAATGCCCCATCAGCTTTCATGGACTTGATGAACCGTGTGTTCAAGCAGTACTTGGACATGTTCTTCATAGTCTTTATAGATGATATTCTGGTCTATTCCCATAGTGAGTGAGATCATACAGACTATCTCAGAACAGTACTTCAGATTCTCAGTGATCATTAGCTATTCGCCAAATTCAGTAAGTGCGAATTTTGGCTAAGCTCAGTAGCATTCGTTGGTCATATTATTTGAAGTGTTATCATTAGAGTAGATTCTCAAAAGACCAAAGCAGTAAGAAACTATCCTCTCTTATCTCTCCATCAGATATTAGGAGTTTCTTGGGTTTGGCGGCTATTACAGACGGTTTTTTGAAGGATTTTTTTCTATTGTATCCCCTATGTCCATATTGACTCAGAAAAAGGTCAACTTTTGGTGGTCAGATCCCTGTGAGAAGAGCTTTAAGGAGTTGAATACTCAACTTACCTTAGCTCCAGTTCTAGTGTTACCAGATGGTTCAGATAGGTTTGTAGTGTATTATGATGCATCCAAAGTTGGCATAGGGTGTGTACTCATGTAGCATGGTAAGGTTATAGCCTATGCCTCTAGACAGTTTAAACCCCATGAGAAGAATTATCCTACTCATGATCTTGAGTTAGCAGTCAAAGTTTTTGCCTTGAAGATTTGGAGGCATTTTCTCTACGGTGTTCACGTCGATGTGTTCACAGAACAAAAGAGTCTTCAGTATGTCTTTTCTCAGAAAGATCTTAATCTTTTCCAGAGAAGGTGGTTAGAGCTCTTAAAAGATTATGACATGAGCGTCCTTTATCATTCGGGCAAGGCCAACATAGTAGCCGACGCTCTCAGTAGACTGTCCATGGGTAGTGTTTCTCATGTTAAGGATAGTAAGAAAAAGTTAGCTCAGGAAGTTCATCAGCTTGCCATACTAGGCATTCGCTTAGTCGATACAAAATAGAGTGATGTTTGGGTTCAGAGTAGTTCAGAATCATCTCTAGTTTCTAAGGTGAAATAAAAGCAAGTTAGAGATCCCAACCTTATCAAGTTAAAAGAGTCAGTTCAAAATTAGAAAATAGAGGTTTTCTCCTCAGGGAAAGATGGTGTTCTACGTTGTCAGGGTCGTCTTTGTGCTCTAGTTGTAGATGAATTAAGGCAATGAATTCTTGCAGTAGTGCGTGGTGTGCGCTACTCTATTTATCCAGGGGCCACTAAGATGTACCATAATTTATGGGAAGTCTATTGGTGGAGTGGGATAAAGAGAAAAGTTGCAGAATTTATGGCTAAGTGTTCTACATATGAGCAGGTTAAGATAGAGCATCAGAAGACTAGTGGTCCTATGCAGAAGTTCATTATTCCTACTTAGAATTGGGAAGAAGTAAACATGGACTTCGTGATGGGTTTGCCTCGAACTCGTCATCAGTATGATTCAGTCTGGGTCATTATAGATGGAATGTCTAAATTAGCTCATTTCCTACCAATTCATACCTCTTATTCAGCTTAGGATTACGCCAAACTATACATCAGGGAGTTGGTCAGATTGCACGGGGTTGTACTATCTATTATCTTAGACAGAGGTACCCAGTTTACCTCTCATTTCTGTAAAGTGTTCCAAAAGGATCTTGGTACCCAAGTTTATCTTATTACAACCTTTTATCCTCAGACAGATGGTCAACCAGAGAGGACCATTCAGACTTTAAAAGAGATATGGTAAGAGCATGTGCAATTGATTTCAAGGGTAGTTCGGAAGACCACTTGCCTTTGATTGAGTTTACATACAACAATAGCTATCATTCCAGTATTTGGATGGCTTCCTTCAAAGCTCTCTATGGTCGGAGATATAGATCTCAAATCGGTTGGTTTGAAGTTAGTGAGGCCTCAGTCGTAGGGCCTGACTTGGTTTTCGACGCCTTAGAAAAAATCCAATTGATTACAGAAAGACTCTGGGCTTCTCAGAGCTGACAAAAGTCTTATGCTAATGCTCGCAGAAAGGATCTCGAGTTTTAGATTGTTGACTATGTCTATCTAAAGATCTCTTCTATGAAGAGAGTGAAGCAGTTCGGCAAAAAGGGAAAGTTCAGTCCCCGATATGTCAGTCCCATCAAGATTCTCAGTCCCTTCGCCAAGGTAGCTTATGATCTCGAATTGCCTTCTGATCTAGCCTTACTTCATCCAATCTTCCATGTCTCTTTGCTCAAGAAGTGCATAGGTGAACTATCAGTGGTAGTCCCTACTCAGAGCATAGATGTTCAAAACAACCTCTCTTATGAAGAGATTCCAGTCGAGATCCTAGACTATCAGACTCGTAGATTAAGGAACAAAGAAGTCCCTCTAGTTAAAGTTCTCTTGAAAAACCAGTCCATCGAGGGAGCTACTTGGGAAGCAGCAGCAGACATGCATACCAAGTATCCTCACCTCTTCTCCGCCAACTCAGATCAAGCTCAAGGTAACAGTTCTCCTTAAGCTTACTCATTTTTATGTTCAGTGTTCATCACAAACTTTGTATCAAGTACCATTGCATATTTAGTCTTGAATTCATGTATCAGTTCAGTTATATAATTATGCATCAGACATGCATTCTCATTGTGAGAAAAACTTAGTTCCTCAGAATACTCAGTCATGCATTCATGAATCAGTTACGCATGCATCAGATAAGCATGTTCAGAATGTTATGTTCAGCTTATCAGTCATATCAGTCATGA
>NW_025871918.1:0-797 GCF_002878395.1 Capsicum annuum
AGAATTATACCCATTTTACTCCAGCATGTCAATCTGAAAAAGGGTGATGATGTTTCTGATGGCCTGTCACGTTTCTGATGACATTTCTGACGACGTCGTCACATTTATGACAATATTTCTGATGACGTCGTCAGTCTTAGGCAGAAAATCATAAAATTCGACCCTTTTGTGATGATATTTCGTGACGGCCTATCACGGGTTTGACGGCTTGTCATGGATGTCATCAGCTATTTTTTTCCAGCAATTTAGAGATGTTTTTACAAGGGTATTTTGGTCTTTTTCCATCTTTTGGAGGTCTCTATAAATATGAGAATCCCATCCAAACCCTAATTCCATCATTTTCTCTTCCAATTCTCTTGAGATAATATATCTAGGGTTATATCAAGAACATAAATCTTCCAAGAATCATCCATAAATATTCAAAATTTCTTCAAGAACCAAGTTCCTTATAGTGTGGGCTTCAAGAATTATTTTTTTCAAGTGTGGATGAAGTTTCAAGCACTAAAGTTCATCCAATTTCAAAGATTAAGGTATGTGGGGTTTTGAACAAGAACACTTCTTTCGTTCTTGTGCACAAAGATTTAATTTCTATTGAATTTCATGAATTTTCCAAAGTGGGTTTACACCCAAATTACTTTATCAAGGATTTATGATATTTGGGCTATACAAGATTAACACATACGACTACTTCATTGTCTTATTTCTTAAATTAAGAATTTATGTCATGAGTTGTATATTGTTATCATGAAATGATAATTTCTAAGTGATTTATGATAAGTGTCATGATTTATTTTTTT
>NW_025871918.1:897-1887 GCF_002878395.1 Capsicum annuum
CTTATTTCTTAAATTAAGAATTTATGTCATGAGTTGTATATTGTTATCATGAAATGATAATTTCTAAGTGATTTATGATAAGTGTCATGATTTATGTTTTTCCATGAGAAGTTTGTCTATTGAATATATATTGATATTGAGCTAGAGAGTCAAGAACGAGTTTTATGATGTTTTCTGGAAGATTTGATACTTGATATGATTTGATAAGCAAGTGTACTTGATGATGAGAAAGATTATTTTAAGATTTAGTCGAGTTAGGAATCCACAAGTTGATTATGATTTATAAGTGAGATATATATTTATATTTTGGTCTTTATGATAGACCCTTGAGTTGATTAAGGTAGATTTTCCAATGCGTTCTGAGCTTAAGTCTGGGAGTAGTATTTAGCACCGAGCGAGAAGTATGGGTTCAGCACATCCTACTTCCCCAGAACTATGTGCCACCGTAGGATTAAGATTAAGGGCCAAAGGCCAAGACAGTTATCACTAAAGTTAAGGTTTTACTCCGATGGCAAGGATAGAATAGCTCGCCCCAACGTGGGCAAGACGTTGGACTCCATGTAAGCTCATATGGTTTATGTCGATTATAAGAAACTCCCAAGTCAATAATAGTCCAAGTTTTATGAGTTACCGAGTCACTCTAAGTCATGAGTCAAAGAGTTTGAGCTGAGTCCAACGGTTTGTGAGATTTATAAAGCATGTGTTATTATTGATGATTTATGGAAAATATTTTTCAGGTAACTCAAGCGAAGAGAGTCATTATTATCAGCATGCATGATTTTCTTATATATTTATGATATTATTTAAATGTTGCCTGCACCACCACATACTAAGTACATTCCCAAGTACTGATTCCCATACTCTTCTGTGTTCTATATTTTCTCGTGATGTAGGTTCAGGTGCTCAGTCTCAGCAGCGACAGTGATCTTTGAGTCTCTCCATCTACATTCGTATAGTTGGTGAGTCCTCATGGTTCGAGGACCTATGTCC
>NW_025871919.1:0-360 GCF_002878395.1 Capsicum annuum
ATATATATATTATATGTTGCAACAGATATATTATCTGATGCAACAGGTTATCTATTTGTTGCAAATCATGATATATCTGTTGTAGCAGATGATTTATCTGATGCAACAGATACATTATCTGTTGTCCAAAACAGTGTAAAAAAAATAGTTCCTGGAAAGAACTAATTATTAATAATAATAAAGCTGAAAAGTCATGACCTATTATAATATTGATTAATTTAATTAAGTCATCACTTTTTACAGTAATCAAGAATGTCATTAATAAGTGGAGGTGAACAGTTGTGATTTTTTGTCTAACTCATTCAAGTTCAATCCTCTATAAATAGGTCCCTCCTTACTCAATCGTTCGTTCTACTACAC
>NW_025871919.1:460-1057 GCF_002878395.1 Capsicum annuum
ACGGTTGCTGGAAAAAACTAATTATTTTAATAATTATAAAGCTAAGCGTCAAGCTGAAAAGTCATGACCTATCATAATATTGATTAATTTAATTAAGTCATAACTTTTTACAGTAATCAAGAATGTCATTATTAAATGGAGGTGAACAGTTGTGCCTTTAAATTTTCTTTATTAATTTATATAATTAAAAATTCAGAAAATTTAGATGTCATGAAGATAATATATTTTTTTAAAAAAATATATATATTATATGTTGCAACAGATATATTATCTGATGCAACAGGTTATCTATTTGTTGCAAATCATGATATATCTGTTGTAGCAGATGATTTATCTGATGCAACAGATACATTATCTGTTGTCCAAAACAGTGTAAAAAAAATAGTTCCTGGAAAGAACTAATTATTAATAATAATAAAGCTGAAAAGTCATGACCTATTATAATATTGATTAATTTAATTAAGTCATCACTTTTTACAGTAATCAAGAATGTCATTAATAAGTGGAGGTGAACAGTTGTGATTTTTTGTCTAACTCATTCAAGTTCAATCCTCTATAAATAGGTCCCTCCTTACTCAATCGTTCGTTCTACTACAC
>NW_025871920.1:0-1063 GCF_002878395.1 Capsicum annuum
TTAGAAAGTGAAGATAGTATATATGAAATTTCAGAGAATGAAACAGATAATGAAATAGATACACCAATTGAATTATATTTAGCAGACGATAGAATTATAAAACCTATAGAAAAAAGTATAATAACTGTTATAAAAGGCAATTTAATATACCAAAAATTTAAATTTATAATAAGTGCAAATTATTAATAACAGATAAAAATATAGATAAATCATTAGTATTATATTGAAAAATATCTGGAATAGAACTAACCTCAGGAAGTAAAATATTTACAGTAAGATGTAAAAATCTATATGTACTAACAACAAAACATAAAATAAAGGGAAAAATAAAATTAACAAAATACAAATAGAAAGTCCTTTCGAACAATTTGTAAAAATAATTGACAATAATGATTATAGTTATAGAGACATAGATCTAGAAGAAAATTTAGAAATAATAAATGATAGAATAAGTACAACAAAAAGAATAGCTTATGAAAAAACAGAATCATCAAGTTCATCAAAAAGAACAAGTTATGAAATAAGTTCAACAACTAATTTAAACCAATATTACATAACAGGAACAATAAATGAAAAAGAATATTTAATACTCTTAAATACAGGACAAGAAGAAAATTATATAGCAAGATATCTAGTAAAAAATGAGGAAATAAAATCGGACAATAATATATGTCCAGATCTACCAAGAAGCTTAATAAACACTAAAAATATAGCAGAAAAAGAAATAACAATAGGAGTTAGCAAAATAAAAATAGAATTTGAAATAAAGGAAGAAATGCAAAAAGCAGACATAATATTAGGAATAAAATGACTAGAACAAGTAAAACATATAATATAGAGCATACTCAATTATCTATAACATATAACAGAGAGAAATTATTCTTAAGAAGAGCTTTAACATGATATGAAAATATATGTATTAATGAAGATAATAGTAGAAGGGTATTACAGTAGATATTATACGCCTATGATAGATACAGGAGAAGAAGCTAATTTATGTAGATATAATTATTTACCAGAAAATAAATGGGATAAATTAAAAACACCAATAGTAGTCAAAGGA